>NW_023270825.1:42900096-42915660 GCF_011800145.1 Mirounga leonina
AAATAAATAAATAAATAAATAAATAAATAAATAAATAAATAAATAAAATCTTGAGGGGAAAAAAAGACTCTAAATCAGACTTGTTATTTGAGTAAGCTTATAAAATGTATGTGCACACACATAAGCCCACAGATGTTCGGAGCAATTATAGGCTAATGAGATCTATTTGGGGATGGTGTGGAGTAATTCCTATAGTTGGCTACCAAAAATAGGTCCAGCACCTGAAATGAGCAGATGTCAGGATGAAAAACAGTTTGTTCCTGAGCAAACCCCTTTGACACCATTGGAGTCACCCAGGCAGCCCTCCTAACAAGGGTCAACTTCTGTCTCTACTCCATGACGAGGTCAAGACTTGCCAGGTCTCTTTGCGGTCTTAGGAGGTAATAAGTTGGGGAGAAAGAAAAATGGGAAAGCAGGGACTACAGAAATGCTTTTATCCTGATGCTTCCTTCCTCCTGCTAAAGAAAACACCACCCTTGCCACCTCCAGCATGCAGAGGACTGGAATAATTCCTTTTACAGCACAGTAGGAAGATACTTTCAAAAAACCATGCTCTGGGACTCGAGACATCAGCCACACAACCAAACGCATGCAAGCTTCTCTGCAGTGAGGTTAGCGATCTTATACTCTAGTGCCTAAAGGGGCCAGCAGGAAACTCCATCATGGTCTCAACTCCTTCAAAGCTTCGGGACGGCCCTGCAAGCCCACACCAAGGGCGGACAGAACTGTAACAAACCGAAGACCCACTCTGCAGACCCACCCCCAGGAACCAGGGTCACTTGGAAATCAGAAACCATCTATTTACACACAACAAAAGTCTGTTAGATTGAACTGAAGTATTCAATTTACACGTATTGTCCATGATTGGGACATGATAGAGTGTTTATACTCTGCTCTTTCAAGAAGTAAACTTCCAGATTGAGTATGAGATGAAAAGCACCTCCTGTAATACAGAGGCAAGAACTCCTCCCATAAAATTCCTGAGCAGCAGTGTCACGAGCTCCAACACAGTGAAAAGGAAATGGCCAAATCTTGGCCAGACCTGGTTTCAATCCTGGTTCTACCTCTTCCTGGTTAGTGGATCTTGGAAATGTTCTTTAATCTCATCAATCCTCAGTTTTCTCCTTCTTAAAATGGGCATAATAATAACAACTCACTCTTGCAGGGAAATCAAGAGGATTAGAGGAACATGTAAAATACTGGACCCTCTTAGGCATGCAGTAAGTGGGGCTTTTGTCATTGTTCCCTTGTAACCTAATCAAAGGCCCCTGGTCCCATCAGCGAGAGCATGGTTGCTCTCCCGCCATTTTGCCCTGCCTGATCACACAGGGTCCTCCACTGCCTCGAGGCTAATGGCCCTCGCACTGTGCCTCTTATGTTATTCTTGCTCTTAGGCTTCATTAATTGTTTCAAAAATCTGTTAGGCACAACCCTCCCGAGATTCCGACTGTGCCCCAGAATAGCTTACAACTCTTCACATTAAACATGAGCATCCTCCACTCTTCATTTCTTACTCCAGGCCCTCTGGGACATGTTTAAAACAATAATCAAAGCAGCATAACCAGTTGACAAAAGTCTTGAATAAAAGCAGGCTCTACCTAATCCCATTCCTCTTGAGCTCATTAAATGACTTTCAGTCCCGCTTTAAATAAAGTCTTTCTTTCCAGCGGCTGAGACCAAGAAGCTGCTGAACATCTTAAAGTCACTGCTAGCTACTTGGGTCCTCCTCCTCATTCCTCCTGAACCCCCACCCTTCCTGCTCGTCCTCACCCTCCTCTCTTTCAACACCCTGCCTGCTTTCTTGCTCTCCTGTCACGATGGTGACAACTGATAACATGTATCGCACACTTACAATGTGCCAGGCACTGTTACAAGCAGTTTACACACGCTGTCATTTGCCTCCTACAACAAACCCACATGTGCATTCCTATTATCCCTATTTTTCAGACGAGATGACTAAGGCACCCACATGTCTGAGTAACCCAAACCCAACGGGCACTGAAGAGCTCTCAGCCATCTTAGAGCCCTTCCTCTTCCCCAAGCCCTAACCAGGTCCTGTCCCTTCTGCCTCCTGGGTAAGCCCTGACTCCGTCCTCTCTCTCATCTGCATCATCCTGCTTTAGCTCGGGGTCTCGTTGCCTCTTGCCTGGATTCTTACTGCTCCAACCTCTCCACTGGCCTCACCACCACTAATGTAGGTCTCCTTGCCCACACCATCCCCACATGGCCACATCGCTCATTCGGTCCTTCACTCATTTGACAAAATAGTCCTAAGCAGCTATCATGTGCCAGGCACTGTAATAGTTTTGGGGTCATCCAAACGGTAAGATAGTCCCTGACCCCAAGGACATCTCAGTATTGGGAAAGTCAGACAAACCAAAAATAATACTCAGGGATAATGAAAAGGAAGACTGTACAACAGGTAAGGCGGAAATTCAGAGGAAGGACTACTAGGTTCTACCCAGCATTGTGTAACAATTACGATTGATTTTTGCTGCAAATCACTATAGTGGTTTGAACATAGTTGATGTTTTGTTGTTGTTGTTGTTTTTTAAGATTTTATTTATTTATTTGACAGAGAGAGACACAGCGAGAGCAGGAACACAAGCAGTGGGAGAGGGAGAGGGAGAAGCAGGTTTCCCGCTGAGCAGGGAGCCCAATGCAGGGCTCAATCCCAGGACCCTGGGACCATGACCTGAACCGAAGGCAGACGCTTAACGACTGAGCCACCCAGGCGCCCCTGTTGTTGTTGTTTTAAACATACTCAGAAGTCTGGAGGTGAGAAGTTACAGGAGTAGGTCAATTTCAAAGATTTGGGGGTTTCTTTTTCCGCTATTTCTTTGGTTTGTCCTACATGCCACAAGATGACTGCTGCATCTCCAGCCATTGTGTCCGTGTTCAAGGCAGGTTAAAGAGAAAAGGCAAAAGGGCTAGATCAGCTCACGTGTTCCTTTTCTTTCTTCTTTTTGACTCAAGTGAGATTTTGCTTTCCTAGAAGCCCCTCCTATAGACTTCTACTTAGGGTTCACAGCCCAGATCTGGGTTACATCACCACCCTTAGCTGCAAGGGAAGCTGGAAAAGTGAGTATTTGGCCTTTCAGCCTCTATAGTGGGAGGCAGCAAAGGAGAGGAGGTTGGGTGTAGCTGTTAAGTGGACAGGCCACATGTGCTCAGAAAAGTTTCAGAGTAGAGATTATGCTTGCTATGGTCTGAATGTGTCCTCGCAAAATTCATAAGTTGAAATCTCACCCCCAGGTGATGGTATTAGGAGGTGGGACCTGTAGGAGGTAACTAGGCTATAAGGAAGGAGCCATCATGAATGGGATTGATGCCTTATGAAAGAGGCCCCAGAGAGCTCCCTTGCCCGTCACTTCCACCATGTGGGGACACAATAAGGAATCTGTGACCGGGAAGCTCTCACTCCACCATGCTAGCATGCTGATCTCCAACTTCCAACCTCTAGAACTACGAGAAATAAATTTCTGTCTTCAAGCCACCCAGTGCATGGCATTTTGTTATAGGAGCCCGAACTAAGGTATGTTTAAGCTGAGTCTTGATTCCTAATTCACATTCCAAAAATGAGTGCCATGATGGATGTGCTGGTTCTCGTTCAGAAACGCTCTAAGAGTGAAACTTTATGGACAGAACTGTCTTATCATCATTATCATGTACCTGCTCAACAACAGGACAGAATTACTTAGATGAAGGTGGAAACACACCTAACATTATCCGTCACCATCTCCTGTACCTCCTGCTTCAGCCTCTCCTCCCACTCTGCCACCCCCCACTCTACATTCCCTTCTTTGCCTGTGCCTCCCACTTCAGCCCTTAGTTTAGATGTTATGTTCTCCTGAGAGCCATCCCTGACTTGGCTCAGTGGACCTCCCACAGGAGTTTCCATGATTTGTAACCCTGTGGGGCCCCTTGAGCTCTGTGAAGACACCACCAAATCTCTTGTTCTCTGCTGTGTCCCAGCCCCAGACCTTCTAGAAGACTTAGAATAAAAACTTGTTGAATGAATAAAAGTCACACATCTGCCATAAACATATTGTAGCATACCCATATTCACAGGAAGTGCCTTTATTCCTAGCCAAAAAGCAAACAAGCAAACAAAAAAAAAAACACCTGAGAAGTGAAGCCAAGAAGGAATGGCTTAAACTTGATATGGTCCAATACCAAGAAGCTACCTCCTGTTGAGATTTGTAGAAAATCCTAACACCGGAACCAAAATTAGAATAAAACAAACCAATAAGGCTGAGAGGTGGTGCTCAAAGGATCTAAATTGCTTTCCAGGCAACAAGGACCCAGTTCCCCTGCCTCAGACACACCTCAGTGCATGTGCCAGCCCCTTGCAAGTGTTTACTATATGAGGCTGATCTAGTTCACCATGGGAGGGAGAAAGATTAACATCACCCAGAGCACTGCACACATGGCATCTCACTTTCCCCACCACAACTCAGGGGTAAATAGCTGTGCTGTATGTGGGACCATGCTATGAGGCTGTAACATGCTGTGGGAACAAAGAAGCCCCAGTGGCTAAACTAAGATGATTTCTTGCCCACCCAGTATGCTTCTGCACAGCTCTCCTCCAAGCACTGAATCTGGGATGTGAGGTCTTTCGTGTGACTCCATCAACCTGATCCTGCATTCCCAGCCATGGAGATCTCTCACCTGCACTTGCATTGAGGGCAAGAGCATCTCTATTCCAACTTGCTGCTTACTTCTTCCTCAACTCGTAGGCAGCTGGTGGTACCTTTAGCTTTTGTCTGCTGAGGTCTTTTCCTCCTTCCGATGGTCCCTCTGGACAGAATCCAAGACTTTCTGGACAGAATCCACTGGCTCTCTCCCTCCTGTGCCTCCTGTCTGGCCCATCGCAGTTATCCACATAAATCTTTCATTCTGAAAAATGTGGGTAATGCGAGCCATTCAGCGTAACCACCTCTCCTCTAACCTGTCATCAACGCAACCACCTTTTGGCCTTTAGATTTTCCAGGAGTCCATTCCCCAGTCCACTCTTTTACAAATGCAGAGGATGCATTACAAACTCTATAGACAGGCCCATTGAAAGCCTTCCCTCTTGACTGAAAATGAAGGAGCCCCTCCGCCCACCATCTATTTCTACCCTTGGTGGAGGTGTGACTCACAGCACAAGTACAGCAATCTCTGAAAAATCCTCTTAACTTGTTGCTAACTCTGAACCCTTTTATGACATCAGAGTGGACATGGAAATTAAAAGCAGTAGCACCATTTCCCCCATCTTCCATTTTCAGTCCTGCAGATTTCGGAATCTCACCACTTCACACATTTGCTTCCACTTTTTTCAGATTTGGAGCTCTTTGCTAGGCGTGTGTGAGGGACAGGGGTAATGGAACTTAGTTTATCACAAAAGAACTGGAGAGATGATGGACCATAGAGAAAGGGATAAAGTCAATAGGCATTGCAACTTTTTTTCAAATGTTGTCAAGGGGCTAAGGCCTCCCTAAGGGCAAATGAACAGAAACAGTGGCATTTAGAGGCCAAGAGATCTAGAATGATTTGGGATTGTATCAGAGGATAGGATACTGGAGAATAATTACAAGGTTCAAGGTTTGGTCATAGGTGTGGAAGAGATGAAGTCTTTGGAGTTGCAGTCATTTGAATAATGCCCCTCCCCCCAAGACAGCCACATCCTAATCCCCAGAACCTGTGACTATGTGATATTACATGGCAAGGGGCGCCTGCAGTTGGGATTAGGATTTTGAGATGGGAAGATGATCCTGGATTATCCAGGTGGGCCTTCAATATACTCACAAGGGGCCCCATAGGAGGAAGGCAAGAAGACCAAAGGAGGAATTAGATGTGACAAGAGAAGCAAGTGTTGGAATGATAAAAGCAAGGGCTGCTCACCAGCCAAGGAATGCAGGAGGCCCCCAGAAGCCAGAAAAGGCAAGGGAACAGATTCTCCTCGACAGCCTCCAGAAGGAACCAACCCTGCTGACACCTTTCGTCCACTGAAATTGATTTGGTGCTTCTAGCCTCCAGTACTGTAAGACAGTTAAGTTTGTATTGTTTGAAGCCTCTAAGTTTGTGGTAATTTATTATAGAGCCATAATCAACTCTACAGGAGTCAAGGTCTAAATCTTTATTCCAACTGATTCTTCCTTTAAGGAGAGAAAAATCCTAACAGTCAATATGAAGAATAACATTCATGCACATTCAGGTTTGGAGTAGTGGGGATAGAGAAATTCACCAGATAAACTTTTCAAAAAAATACTCCTTGTGTGGCATAACCTGGAAATATCAAGAAACACCAAGAAAACCACCAATTATCACTTTACATCGTTTTTAAGTTTTGGGAGAATTCTGTTTTCAATGTAGTAGGCTGACATGCTGCAATCTCTCTCCACCTCCCCAAATTTGTAGAAATTATAGAAAGGATATAAAAATAATAATATTTAGCAGTGTTAAAAAACAAGAACTCTTTTGACAAGAAACTGCAAAAGAAAATTAAAAACCATAATGCATGATTTCCAAGTGTGGTCACCAAACCCACATCAGCATCACTTGAAATTCATTCCAAACTGCAAATTCTTGAGCCCATCTCAGACCTAATAAACTAGAAACATGGTAGGAATGTATCAATCAACAATTTGAATTTAACAAATAGAAAATATCCATTCTCTGGGGCGCCTGAGTGGCTCAGTTGTTAAGCGTCTACCTTCAGCTCAGGTCGTGATCCCAGGGTCCTGGGATCAAGCCCCACGTCGGGCTCCCTGCTCAGCGGGGAGTCTGCTTCTCCCTCTCCCACTCCCCCTGCTTGTGTTCTCGCTGTGTCTCTGTCTAATAAATAAATAAAATCTTAAAAAAAAAAAGAAAGAAAGAAAATATCCATTCTCTTCACTTGCTTGGAATATTTAAAAATATTGACCACTGGCAACCAAGGAACTGGAAGAAAATTCACTATTGCATTTGTTGGAATTTACTAGAGCCATATTGTTTTATTACTTGCACAGCTAGCAAGGAGAAAAACTAGATGCCCAGGGCTGAAAAGCCTGCACAATTTAGATATGGAGATATGGTTATCAACCATATGGTTATCAACACAATCCATCAACGTAAGTAAGAACGAATTTCCATTTCCTACAACTATTATCTATGGAATACAATACCATGTTTTAGATATTTTGAAATGAATAAACAGAAACTCTGTATTTTGGCAATGAATGAAATCCCAAGAACTCTGTACTGAATAGCTCAGAAAGAACCTGCTCTTAATTCAAAAACTCATGACTTCTTGATTCTTCATAGCAAGAGAATGCATAAAGGTAAATAAGACCTTACCCACCTCTTTGACTGTTTCCTGTGTTCCTGAGATCACCAGAAAATAAATATTACCCAATTCTTTCTCATTTTCTAACTGAAGAGGATAAGAACTAGCCTGGTAAAGTAATTTGAGATTTCGAATTACTTCATTTAATGAAATCATTTCCTGCCAAAGCTTAGCATTCTTGCTGATAAATCCTCTTTTATTCTAAACTAAAGCTAAATGACTTTTTGTTTTTGTTTTTAATTTCTTTCTTCTAACGTTTCCACAAATTCAGGAAATTGGTGTCATACAAGTCATACTCACAGACCAAATGCAGTATTAGGAAACAATACTTAAAAAATCCATGATGTTGGCCACCTGGATGGCTCAGTCAGTTAAGCATCCTTGACTCTTGATTTCTGGTCAGATCGTGATCTCGGGGTCGTGAGGTCAAGCCCCACATTGGGCTCTGCATGGGCACGGAGCCTGCTTGAGATTCTCTCTCCCCCTCTGCCCCTCCTTGCTTTCTCTCTCTCAAAAGAAAAAAAGAAATCCATGATGTGAAAAATACACACTCCAATAATCTCTTAAAGGAAATAAAAATAAATTTACATAAAATTTTCATTAATTGTCTCTTAGAGGAATATACCAAGTAACTTGTGGCATATCCATAGTTAAAAATGAAGAAAATCTCCATGTATAAATTTTAAAGCTAATATTGAGCAAATCAAATAGAATGATTATAAAGTTCAAAAACGTGAAATTCATATTATTTCTGGATACACTTATATATGTTAATTGCATAACACCATGAAATTAAATGATAAGCATCCCCTTTGGTGCAGTGGCTACCTCTGGAGAGGGAGGGAAATGGGACCAAGGAGGGGTACACAAGCTATTTAAACTGTTCCTTATGTTTTATTTAAAAAAACCTCAAGTAGGACAAAAGGTTAATATTTGATATTGAGAGGATACATAGGTTTTTTCCCATTATTTTCCATGATTTTCTGTATGTTTAAAATACGATTTTTAAAAATTAAGAACTGAAAGACAACAAAATCCCCACATATCAAAATCTGTGGGATGCAAAGAAGTACAGAGAACTTACAGTCTAAAATGAGTTAGAAAACAAGAATTGAAAATAAATTTTAGGAACAAGAAGTTGGCAAAGTGCAACAAAATAAAAAGACTGAAAATGTTTTTATCATTTTTAATTAATAAAGGAATTAAATATAAAACAAAATATAGTAAGAAAGTGCTTACAGAGTTGCCCAGCGTTGGGGGAAAAAAACAACACGCTAAGAGCAGCAGCTCTAAAATTTTTGGTCTCAGAAATCCTTTACACTTTCAAAAGCTTTTTTGTTATTTCTATAATATTCAGTGCAGTAGAAATTGAAACCAAGAAAAATTTTAAATGTTCATTTCTTAAAATAACATAATGAACATGTTTTCATGATAATGTAACTTCATTTTCCAAAATAAAACCAACCAAAAGGATGTAGTGAGAAAACTGGCATTACTTTACATGTTTGCAAATTTCTTTACTATCTGGCCTAATGGAAGCCACCTGCTTCTGCGTGCAATCTGCTGTCGTGTGCTGTCTGGGTTGAAGTGTATGAAGAAAATCTGGCCCCTGTACACAGATACATCATTGGAAAACAGAGCAGCATCCATTTCAGACCACTGTGGATATTCTCAGACACAAGAGCAAAACTCAACATGTTGTAATTACAGATTAATTGCCACATGGAGTCTGAAACCCCATCAGTGAGCGTTTGGCACTGTTACGCTGAAATCCATTAGAATAGATCTTGCTACAACACATGCATGACTTTGTGAACATTGTGCATTGGTCATTCTCCCCTTCCTGTTGGTTCTCCTCCACCTGAGTAATTTTCTTAGGGCTTCCCACCTCAACTGGCTCCAGTAGTGGCGTAGTACTAGAGACAGAGGACACAGGACTCTCTCTGGATGCTCCTTTCCTCTCTCAGCGATCTGCTTATAACACACTGGGGAAAGGTGGACAGTTGAGGATGGAAGAGACAATTATAAAACGGTCCCAAATTGGAATAGGCCATGTTGTGAACTCCCTGCCACATCAGAAGCAAGAAGATGAATGTGTATTTGGTTGGGATGTTGAGGGAGGGGACACAATAAGAGATGGGACTGAATCCTTAACTTATTTAAAAATTATTTTAATTTTTTGAAAATTCAAACATACGAAGAGGTTGAAAAATAATACGATTACACATTTCTTCTGAGGAACTAAGCTATGAAAGAGAATGGCAAAAGAAAGGTGGGATTTCGGTTTGCTTTTTTAAGATGGCAGAGACATGGGTATCTTTATAGACAATAGTCAAGGAAAAAAATTGAGAGATGATGATGATGATAATGATGATATGGTATCTGGCCTTCAGATCAGTTTTCCAGTGGTTTGCTGAAAGCAGCAAGGCCTGGGGTAGTGCAAATCCTCAGCCAGTCCTCACTGTCCATGAGCAGCCTCTTCAGTTTATCTCTACATACTTTAGAAATACTATCTGGTGGGGGCGCCTGGGTGGCTCAGGTTAAGCGTCTGCCTTCGGCTCAGGTCATGATCCCGGGGTCCTGGGATCGAGCCCCGCGTCGGGCTCCCTACTCCGCGGGAAACCTGCTTCTCCCTCTCCCACTCCCCCTGCTTGTGTTCCCGCTCTCACTGTCTCTCTCTGTCAAATAAATAAAATCTTTAAAAAATAATAAAGAAAGAAAGAAATACTATCTGGTGTACACGGGATGATATGAAAAGGCACCACACTTCAGATAATTCTCAAACTACAAAAATGAATTTTATCCATTCATTCATTTCAGTACCTGAGCACAAGTGTCAGGCACTTGCTCAGGGCTGGGGAAAAAGCAAAGAATAGAGGAGAGGATTCCTGCCCTCATGGAGCTACTTTCTGGTGGGAGGAAAAGGTATGACCAAGTATATACTGGAGGCTATAGACATTATAACAAAAATAGGTAGGTGGATAGGGAGGCAGAGGGGGATACTGGATGGTCAAGAAAGACCTGATGAGAAAGGGGACATTCAAACAGATTTCAAGATGGTGAAGAAGCAAGCCAGGACTGATATCCAAGAGAAAAGAGCTATTTTAAGCAGAAGCATTACTGAAATAGCAAGGAGACCACACTATGGCCTCACAGGCACTTTTACTCTCAATGGCACAAGATAGCTTTCAGCGGTTAGTTAGCATCTGCAAGGTTCAGTGCTTGCATCAAATTATTTAATTAAAAGGAATTCTTAATCTCAGGAAACAATCTGAGGGTTGCTAGAGTGGTGGGGGGTGGGAGGGATGGGGTGGCTGGGTAATAAACATTGGGGAGGGTATGTGCTATGGTGAGCGCTGTGAATTGGATAAGACTGATGAATCACAGACCTGTACCCCTGAAACAAATAATACATTATATGTTTAAAAAAAAAAAAAAAGAATTAGATAGTAGGAAGGGAAAAATGAAGGGGGGGAAATTGGAGGGGGAGACGAACCATGAGAGACTATGGACTCTGAGAAACAAACTGAGGGTTCTAGAGGGGAGGGGGGTGGGAGGATGGGTTAGCCTGGTGATGGGTATTAAAGAGGGCACGTTCTGCATGGAGCGCTGGTGACACGCAAACAATGAATCATGGAACACTACATCAAAAACTAATGATGCAAAAGGAATGAGATCTTGCCATTTGCAACGACGTGGATGGAACTGGAGGGGATTATGCTGAGTGAAATAAGTCAAACAGAGAAAGACATGTATCATATGATCTCACTGATATGAGGAATTCTTAATCGCAGGAAACAAACTGAGTGTTGTTGGGAGTGGGGGGTGGGGTGGGAGGGATGGGGTGACTGGGTGATAGATACTGGGGAGGGTATGTGCTCTGGTAAGCCTTGTGAATTGTGCAAGACTGTTGAATCTCAGATCTGTACCTCTGAAACAACTAATGCAATATATGTTAAGAAAAAAAAAAGAAGAAGAAGAAGGTAGCGGGAGGGGAAGAATGAAGCGGGGTAAATCGGAGGGGTGGACGAACCATGAGAGACGATGGACTCTGAGAAACAAACTGAGGGTTCTAGAGGGGAGGGGGGTGGGAGGATGGGTTAGCCTGGTGGTGGGTATTGAGGAGGGCACATTCTGCATGGAGCACTGGGTGTTATGCACAAACAATGAATCATGGAACACTTCATCTAGAACTAATGATGTAATGTAAGGGGATAAAAATAAATAAATAAATAAATAAAATAAAAAAATAAAAACTAATGATGCAATGTATGGTGATTAACATAACATAGTAAAATAAAACTAAAAAACTAAAAATAAAATAAAATGAAGAAAAAAACTTTCTTCAACAAAAAAATAACGTGCTGTGTAACACAGTGCCTGACAAGGACACTAAAAAGTCCCCTATCATTGGTTATGAACAGTAAGTGTAAAAGCAGAGCTCTTCCACCTGAAGCTGGAGCAGTGGGTCTGAATGCTAAATTCTTGCCTCCTCCTTTCTGTGGCACACAGCACTGCTGGACAAAGTTCACACCACACGGAGCCACGCAGAAGACCCAGAACTCCCCTTACAGAAGTCGCATGAGCAACAATACCTATCTTATCTTGTCCAAGAGTTGCAATTAATAACTGTTCTAAATTATGTTGCTCTATACGACTAATGAGATCTGTTAAAGCACAATGAAAATTAGAGCAAGTTTGAATAATAAGCATCCCTTTATTTGCTGACGCCATTACAAAAAACGGATTACATTAGCAACAAAAAAGTGTTTTCTTGAAGTCAGAGGCAGTTACTCCCCAAAATGTTAAGTAAAACAGTGTACAACATCAGTATTAAAATGTTAAATTTTAT
This sequence comes from Mirounga leonina, assembly GCF_011800145.1. NCBI lineage: Eukaryota > Metazoa > Chordata > Mammalia > Carnivora > Phocidae > Mirounga > Mirounga leonina. Next base: position 42,912,258 of record NW_023270825.1, read on the forward strand.
ATTGTCTTTACCCACTTTTGATCTTCTGAACAATTTTATTGAGCAAAATAAGATAAAAGATTACATGTTTATTTTATCTTCAGGAATGTAAAGGTCTAATTATTCAAACAGTTTTTATTATAAAACTAAACTCTGAAGGTGTCTACAGAGTTGGCTTTTTTTTTCTCTTTAAATCAGTAGTCTAACAAGGATTAGAAAAGACAAAACTCTGTTCAGTGTTTCTGACAAAGTAGAAAGGGTGAAAACATAAATAAGGCTTTAATTTGGCAAAATATAATACAATGCCTTCTGTTATCCTTGAATGAACAGTTTCCCAGTTACTTCACTCTGTAAAAGATCAGAAAGAAAGAAATTCATTTTAAAACAAGAAACAAAAGGCAATCAGAAGACATTTGTCAAACACCAAAAATACATATTCTATTTGATCTAGCATGGCTCTTTCAACTAGGATCAAGGCAATTATACTAATGGTAATCAAAAACGAGAGAAATCATAGGATTCAGAAGCTTTTGAGGTGGATTTAAAAATATGAGTGAAAACCTCAAACCAAACAGAATAATGTGAGGATTTAAAAATACTATTAGAAAATATGAGAACATTGGGAATCCATTTTTATTAGTTCTTCTCAAGAAAATATAAAGCTAATAAAGTGGGTAGCACTGAAATTTACAACTCTCCCCCATGAATAAAGTTTCAGACAGAAATTTTCTGAGGTCATGGGAAGCTTTCCAAGTCAGATAAAATGACTATAAGAAATTAAACTTCAAAAGTCATTAGAGAGACTAAAAAGACTTAACCAAATGCAACATATAAATTCTGACTGGATCCTGGTTTGGGAAAAATAGCTAAAAAATACTTGCGGTATACCTGGGGAACTTGAACACGGGTTTAATAATGGATAATTTTATGTAACTACTGGTTTTGTTTAGATGTGATAGTGGTTCTATGGATTTGTAAGAGAATGCTTTTGTTCTTCAGAGATGCATTCCCAAGTGCTTAAGGATAAAATGTCGTATCTGAAAGTCACTTTCAAACGGTTTGACATTAACCAAATACGTAGATACATGGAAAGAGATGAAGCAGGTGAAGGATGTGCGAGTGTTGCACTATTCTTTCAACTTTTCTTTGTGTGTGAACTTTTTCAAAATAAAAAGTCAAGGGGAAAAGAAAGAGAAAGTGAAAAAGCAAAGTTATCACTGGCTATCGTGTTCTCTAATTAAGAACAAGACTAACAGTGGATCAGAAAGTGTACACAGCCCACTGGTACAGGACGCTATTGAGTGCTATGTAAACACACCACCGAAAATGAAAGCCTGAGCTACGTGATAGCCAAGTGTAAAGTGTAGAAATAAAAGCTAGTTTTTATCTGGAACACTAATCCTTATACTTCAATACCACTATAAAAGAACATCCTTCTTTCAGAAACGAGACAACAACATCGTAAAAAAATCTATTGGTCACGTGGAATAGGGGAGCAAATACATACAAAACACATACACAAAACTTCACCTCAATTTTTTCTGGATAACATTAAGAGCCTCTCCAACTCACTACTGACAAAATACCAACTTTAGGACAAAGTCAGAATTGAAAACACAAACTATAAGAGGCTGGCAACAAAGGATTAGACAGAATGAGGAGGGAAAAAAAGCAGCAAGAAAAAGAGGTCAGGGCACAGAATGCCTGAATTAGAGAAGAAAAGTACTGATTAAGAGTGTATGCATTGGGCAAAGACCACCACAATTTAAATCCCAGCTCACCCAGTTACTAGTTGCATGACCTTGGGCAAACTATAGAACCTCTGTGGGTCTGTTGTAAAATGGAATAAAAAAACAAATAATACCACCTACCTACCCAATGCCCTGGGTTGTTGTGAAGATTAAGCAAATGACCACAAGTCAGAAGCCTGCTCAACCTTAGCAGGATACTCATAAGTGCTGTTAAAATAAATCTCTTCCCTCCACAGGATTCCATAAACTGGCTCCAAGGGAAGAGAACCTGAGTGTTATGGTCTGAATGTTTGTGCCCACCCCCCAATTCATATACTGAAATTCTAACCCCCCAATGTGATGGCATTTGGAAGTGGGGCCTTTGAAAGACCCCACCATCATGAATGGGACTAGTGTCCTTCTAAAAGGGACCCCAGAGAGCTCCCTTGCCCCTTCTGCCATGCACGGACTGTCAGAAATAAAGGTTATTTAAGCCACCCAGTCTATGGCATTTTTGTTATAGCAGCCCGTTTGGGCTGGAGTAATGAAATCTTCTGATATGGTCAGACATACAGTTTGAAAACTTAGAAGACAAGCAAATATGAAAGAAACGTAAGGAAAAATAGATATGTGGGAACAAAAAAAAGCATACTATCAAGTACTAGTGTTGTTAGTCCAAAGCTTAAAAAAAAAAAAGTATCTTAATTCATACAAAGGAAGGGAAGAGGTGACAATCTTCTTTTTTGGGGGTGGAGGGATAGGAAATAGGAAGACTTCCAAAAGAAAAGAAAGGTTAAGGTCTTACAAATTAAGGATATAAGATCAATACACATACCCCTACAGCTCAGAGAAATGCTAAGTAATGAATATTAGGATTTAGAACACTAAATAACTGCATATCATCATCCCATTTTTGCCTTTTAAAAACTGTTTTTCCCTTATCAAATACGTATAGCATTATTTTAAACAATTCATATGTACTTGTGGTATATACTAAAAAGAAGTAAGTTTCCTGACATCAGATATATTAGCCTATTACCTATATTTCGATGATTAAACAAGCTATATTTTCAATTTAATCATTAGGCAGTAGTAGGTTTTTTTTGTTTTTTGTTTTTCTCATCCAATACAGTGCTAGTTTTAAAAGAATTCACAAGAGGGACGCCTGGGTGGCTCAGTCGGTTAAGCGTCTGCCTTCGGCTCAGGTCATGATCCCAGGGTCCTGGGATCGAGTCCCACATCGGGCTCCCTGCTCCACGGGGAGCCTGCTTCTCCCTCTGCCTCTGTCTCTGTCTCTCTCTCTGTCTCTCATGAATAAATAAATAAAATCTTTAAAAAAAAAAAAAAAAAGAATTCACAAGAGGAGTGCCTGGTTGACTCAGGTGGTTGAATGTCAGACTCTTGAATTCAGCTCAGGTCGTGATCTCAGGGTTGTGAGATGGAGCCCTGTGTCAGGTTCTGCACTGGGCATTGAGCCTGCTTAAGATTCTTGCTCTCTCTCCCCACCATCCCACCCCCCTAAAAGGAAATAAATAAATAAATGAATAATTCACAAGAGGGAGAATATATCGAGCAAAAATGATGGCTGAAGTTCAAAACTGGGTAATAAACATTTAAAGGGTACAAAGCAGGCTGTGGGGGCGCCTGGGTGGCTCAGTTGGTTAAGCGACTGCCTTCGGCTCAGGTCATGATCC
>NW_023270825.1:42915670-43150797 GCF_011800145.1 Mirounga leonina
GGTGGCTCAGTTGGTTAAGCGACTGCCTTCGGCTCAGGTCATGATCCTGGAGTCCCAGGATCGAGTCCCGCATCAGGCTCCCTGCTCGGCAGGGAGTCTGCTTCTCCCTCTCCCACTCCCCGTTTGTGTTCCCTCTCTCGCTGTGTCTTTCTCTGTCAAATAAATAAATAAAATCTTTAAAAAAAAAAAACAAAGAAGGCTGTGGGAACCAAGGAATCTGTAGGGAGGGGTTACCACTGCCAATGCTGGGTAGAACCTATAGAAGGAAGAATTCTCAAGTGCCTAGCAGACCCTGTCTTCATACAATCCATTCTATCCAACCCATTCTGCCCTTCACATTGCACTGCTGATGCTCAACCACCTTTTCACCTGCCAAACTTGGACTTACATTCATTAGCTGACCAAAGAGTTATCACTTAGGGGAGCTGCCTGCCAAACAACAGTTCAGTTTTAGCTGTGTTGCCAGGATATACATATTTAACAAGTTGCTACAATTTCATAAATCAGGAAGAAAAAATCTGAAAAATAAAAGTGTTATACTGCCAACAATCAGTATAAGTCTCAAATTTAATAGGAAAATGACCAATGTGGAAATAGGTTCCTAAGACTTAATATAAGCATACCACGTGTTTGGGAAGAAAAAGAAATATTAAAGAACACCTCTGAGATGCTGGAGAGATAATACCGACAAGGTTGAAAGGCACAGGGTAATAAGTAATCTTACAATTTTTTAGGCTCTCAGAAATGAAGCCCTTTTCTTTTTTTTTTTTTTTTTTATACAGAGAGAGACAGCGAGAGAGGGAACACAAGCAGGGGGAACGGGAGAGGGAGAAGCAGGCTCCCCGCTGAGCAGGGAGCCCGATGCGGGGCTCGATCCCAGGACCCTGAGATCATGACCTGAGCCGAAGGCAGATGCTTAACAACTGAGCCACCCAGGCGCCCCATGAAGCCCTTTTCTTATCACACCAAGGCCTATGGACTGACTTCAGCCTATTTAGCATATTTCATAACTACTTTCAGTCTCTTATATTGGAAATTTATACTTTCTTATACTTTCCGTATCAGGAAATCACTAATGACCTCAGCAAAAAAGTTTTCATTGGAATGGCATTCTAGAGTACATGGAGCTGTTAATAGCAATTAAAGAAGTAGATATTATGAGAATAGTTTCTTATTTTAAGAATCTCTGTTAAACAGTGATGTAAAAAAAATTAAGGTGGGGGGCGCCTGGGTGGCTCAGTCATTAAGCGTCTGCCTTCAGCTCAGGTCATGATCCCAGGGTCCTGGGATCGAGCCCCGCATCGGGCTCTCTGCTCATCGGGAAGCCTGCTTCTCCCTCTTCCATTCCCCACCCCCACCCCCGCTTGTGTTCCCTCTCTCGCTATCTCTGTCAAAATAAATAAAATCTTTAAAAAAAAAAAATTAAGGTGGTAACCTGAAGGAAGGTTAAAATAAGACATTAGAGCAGGTTTTCAAGACTGAACAGAAGGAGCATGTGCAGGGAAGAGAATAAGGCTGAAGACATGGGAAAGAGAGTTACCAGTGACGCAGGAAGCAGATTATTTTCTAATTTAGAGAAGGGAAGTAATGTGGCAGAAGTTTAACTATAGGCAATGGAGAGGTTAGCTTACCAAGGATAAAAGATTAAGGTATAATTATTTTTGCGGACAGGTTAAAAGAATGAGCTGGGTTTGTCTACGAAATCTTGTGGAGCTAACTGACCTGAATAGCATTTTAAAGGAGAGTTTATGCTAAGGCAGACCAGATGACAATCATTCTATAAAGTGAGACAGAATGCCCCTATAACCAAAATGTGGTGATCCATCCAACTTTTCCAGGACACCTAATATATCTGGAGGGCAATAAAATTTCATAATATGGTTTGGTTAATGATAAACAGGTTTACTTATCTTCAATTAAGACTCACTTTAGGAGTTAAAAAATGGGATTTCTTTGATTACCTTATAAGCAGACTTAAGTAAAAACTCAGTTTCAATTTAAAGAAATTGTGATGACTTGATTTTCAATTCAGCATCTACTATCAGTAAAAATATTACAGTCACTTTATTTTACCAAGTCATTAAGGAAAAGAAAAAAAAAAAATCACACAGACACTTTACCAGAACTAAGATCAGGATCAACTAAAGAAGTAGTTGCCCATATTATGCAACAAAACCTAGGTAAACAAGTCGTAAGAGAGTCTGTTTTTTAAGAAGATCAAAGGAGGCAAAAACAAAAGGTTTTCCCCCCTCCAAGCTGCAAGACCAAAATGTGGAAGAAATGGAAATAAAACTCCAAGAAAGCTAAAGCTGTCATCTGCAGGTGTTGAGAGAAAGAAAGAGAGACTACTTCCAGGAAGGCAACGGGAGCTCCCGTAGTCCTGGTAAACCCCCACTACAAATACACTCACACACACTCTGTCAACTAGCCATAAACAGACAACAGTACTTCAGTTATTCTTACCTAATACCTGGTAGTGTTCTTTCTCCTTTGTGAGCTGTTGGTTTACTGCCTGAAGCAACTGCTGTAACTGGGTGACAGTCTGATTTAGACTTACAGACATTGTCTCCTTCTCAGAAGACTCCTAAAAAGAAGAGGAAAGTGATTTAAAAAACTCCAAACATAAGGAAAAGGCATTTGCAACCTAAAACAGAAAATATTTTATTGTTTTAAATACAAACATGGAAAATCTTGAAAATGACATAAAAATTAACAAAAACCACATACAGAAACAGTGTTTGCTATCTAGTGATGCAAATTAGGTTGCACCAAAGAAAGCTATGTTATGTCACTAGGCCAACAAAGGCAAAAATCTAGAGCCTGTTTAGTAGTTGTAAATCCATTTCTCCTTTCAGAAAAAAAAAATCTGCCAGACACCAAAGGACAGCACATTTATAACAGTAAAAGTAAGCTCACATATATTGAGCCCTAAATGCTAGGCAGCACTGTTTTAAGTGCTACGCACTATTCTAAGTGTTTTAGATAGTAACGCATTTCATTTATTCCCGTCAACAATCCTCACAGGATTGGTACTATTATCATTGCCTTTCACAGATGGGGCAACCAAAGCACACAGAGGCTAAGGAAAGTTGTCCAAAGTCACACAGCTACTAAGTAGCAGAGTCAGGATTCAAGCACAGGCAATCTAACAAAGTCCACATTCTTCAGCAGTATACCATAATACTTCCAACACAAACATTACAATTAATGTACTGTCTTACAAGCTCAAGTGAAAACAAACATTAATAAAAACAGTGCATTTCAGAGATAAAATATCTGGAAGAAAAGATGACCTTCAGTAAGAATGCAACATAACTGATGGAAGTACATTACAAAGGCGTTTTTTTTAGTCAGAAACAGATCTAGCACATTTTTATTCTTCATGTAATTTACAAGGTAATTAGCCTGGAGATCTGGGGTAAAAGAAAATGCATACCATTTCTGGGGAAACATCACTATTCTCAATAACAGTAGTGTCTCCAGCAGCTTTTACTATTTTTGACTGGATAAGATCCAGTGACTTTTGAGCCTGTAAGGAAAAGCAACATGGTAGCCTCTAAATACTACAATGGAGTATTATGAGAAAAAAAAAAGTGATTTTCTTAACATATTTTTTACAAGATTAAAGCTCATCTCAAAATACAATGGAAAGCCAATCTATTCAGTTTTTTCCTCCAAAATTAAAAGTTTCCTCCTTCACCAGATTATAAAAACATATGCTGTTTTAAAAAGTTCAAACAACAGAGAAAAATGTATAAAGAAATTAAAAGAAGAAATAGCCACAGTTGATATTTAGGTTAACATTAGTCTAGATCATGCATCAGCCAAATCTGTCCACAGCCTGTTTTTGTATAGCTCACAAGCTAAGAGTGGTTTTTACATTTTTAAAGGGTTGTGTTAAACATACAAAGAAGGGTATGTGAGAGAAACCATGTATGTCCCACAAATCCTAAATAGTGGCTTTGCTCTGACCCACTTGTCCAGATCCCTCCTGTATACATACAAGTGCTAACAAAAAATCTGGGCAGAAAATTTCATATAAATGGGCTTTTAACATACCTGCTATTTTATACTTGCTTGTTTTACGAAGTATTTTGTTAACTTTTTATATCAATAATTATTTATGTACATTTCTAATCAAGTGTTGCACAGTATTTCTGGTCTACAGATAAGGGGCAGTTACTGTCTTCCACTGTTGTATTAGCAATCATAAATAACACGGCACATCCATATCTTTGAGCACCTGTTTAATATCCTTAATACCTGAGACACGAAACTGCTAGGCTAAAAATGCATGTTTTATATTGTGATCAAGAGGTCAAAAATTAAAATCACCTATATCAAAGTAAGTCAGATTGCTCATCCTTGACAATGTATCATGAACCTACTTCTGAAACAAACATCCTGAGTTCACATTTTATCTACTGGTAACAGTAACGCCAAAATAATTTGAAGCAATTCTGGACTCCTACACTTATTTTTTCATCATGCTAAGTGTACTCTTAATGGATTCCTAGACTTTTACATAACAATTAGAAGCTGTATCATACAAAACAAAAATATTTCTTCCAACTTTTAAAAAAGTGACATATTTGTTTTGCTAATGACTCCCACAAACACAATCATAGCTCTAAAGCAGCTTTGATAAGCATGTGACTTGCACTATTAAAACTATCTAAAAACAGAATTACAAATAACTTGCCATCCTAATGTAGAGAGTAAGAAATGTAATCTTAAAAGCTCCCTATTTATATATGAGATTAAGAAAGTGTATTTCCACAAAGAAAGAAAGGAACAAATTTCTGAAACATCAGAGGTCTACACATTTTGAATCTGTAAAAATCAAAAGAAACATACTTTGTAAGCAACTACATAAGAAAATCCCAACAAAACAATACATGGATGTAACCAAATTTTTAAAAAAGAGTACCTTCAATTGCATTTAAAACTTAATCTATACTTTATAAAGCAATTACTTATATAAATGTATTGAAATAATGAAGCAAATTAAGAACAATCGAAAAACAAGCCAAAAAGTTTAGTTCCAAAAATGCAACTGTAAAACAGTTTAAATTTATAAACACGTTAATATGCAAAAAAACCAAATCCAGAATTAGCAGTGTGTTTACTTAAGATTCAAGGCACAACATAGCATGATGATATGGCATCTTCAAGACAAGCAGTGTCTTACCTTATGCAAGTCACCAGCTACCTTCTGTCTTTCACTTTGTTCAGTTCTAAGCTTTGTGAGTGTTTCATTTAACTGTGTCTTTAACTGTAAAAATAAAGGAACACCACAATTAACTTAATTTGCATCCTTCTTTGATTGTGCTGAGACCTCTAGAAGAATGAATGAGAAAGAATGGGATTGCTAACAGTTATTATGCACAGTGGATTAGCCAATATGCTGCACCAGATGTATAGAAAAGCTAAGCAGTGGAGGTTCCCATCTGGAAAGCTAAATATAAGAAAAGCTACAGAAACAAACTAGGGTTCAGAGGAGAAAACTGTAAATGTAAAAATAAAACCATCACATTCCAGTAAAGTGCCTTTTAAAAGTATTACTATTCATAAAGTACTTCATCCATATTTAAATTAAATTAAAAGGCAAGTAGCCAGAAATTTTACTCATCAATTTTTTAAGGCCTTCTGACCTATACAGTTAAGAGTCAATTGTGTGGGGGCCTGGGTGGCTCAGTTGGTTAAGCGACTGCCTTCGGCTCAGGTCATGATCCCGGAGTCCCGGGATCGAGTCCCACATCGGGCTCCCTGCTCAGCAGGGGGTCTGCTTCTCCCTCTGACCCTCCCCCCTCTCATGCTCTCTCTATCTCATTCTCTCTCTCAAATAAATAAGTAAAAATCTTTAAAAAAAAAGAGTCAATTGTGTAATATTTTAAAAGACATTGAATGGAAGATTACAAATCCAGTAAAATGAAAACTTCAAAAATTTAAATGTTGATCATCCTTTAAAACATCACTAAAGAGATCAGTGCAAGACCATAAGGGCCTAATTATACAATATGCGATGTTTTTTTTTTTTAATTTTATTTTATCATGTTTTGTTAAAGCAATGTCTTAAGATAACAATTCTCAAGAACCAATTTGTCCAAACAGTTATAAAGTTCTATAAACTCTAGTGCCAATATATAATGCCTCTTCTCATGATAAATGCTCCAATTAAATATGAATGAGGGAAATGGACTACAATGATAATAACTTTATTAAATTCATCAAGTTAATTGATTTTGCCTCACACCGACAGGCATACCATCCCAGTTTCTGGAGATCCAAAAGGGAGAAATATAAGATACTAACCTTTCAAACTGGAGAAGGAATTAGTGAGGGACATTCCATTTGGAAATTTTATTTGGAGAACTCTCTAAATACCCAAATGCTTCAGTTTTTGCTCTTTCACTTAACTCTATTTAGTACATCAGATAATTATTCCTTTGACCCCCAAACATACAATGTATGTATAAGCAAACAAAATTATTTTATCTTAAAATGTGGCAACAGTTATCCTGAGCAAACAAGCAGAAAGACTAAAATAAAGATTACAAATTCAAGGCAAAAATAAGAAACAAGTACCATTTAAAATGGCCCCTTAACAGAAGTAAAGAGGCAAAAATACAAAGAGAACATTAGGCTGAAGTCAACCATAATCCTATGGGTTTGATGCTACTGCTGGGGTCAGCTTTGACCAAGCACCAAAGTTAAAAGTATTATCTCCAACAAACGGAGTTAAAAATGACTTTTTAAAAACACATTATAGGGTGAGGCTTATAGCTTGTAGTTATGGCCTAATCACAGTCCTGATGTGTGCAATATATAAGCAAGCATATGTATAAAACTAGTCACACGTTGCAGTGGCAATGATTCAATTAAATAAAATGAAGATAAGTAAAACCAAAATTTTATTTCAAAAATAAAGAGGGGGGGCTCTATGTGTACTTTTCAAAGAGCCCTCATTCCCATAAATCACTGCCATAATACAGAAGACCAACCACAAATGAACGAGTTAAGAAGTTTTCTTTCTTAGTACACACAGCAGTACTAAGAAAGTTCCAAACTAGGCAGGGTTAACTTGGGATAAGGAGAAAACTATCTACAATCTTCCTAGAGTTTATTCAGATACTTTCAATTTAGTCATGTGTTGTAACAATTTTTCAGTCATAGAAAGACAAAATGATTGTTTGAAACATACAATGAGCTAGTCATATTTATCTAACAGCTAAGCTTGCCAGAAGGAGTGTAAATTTCCAGAAATTTTAAGAATGGGAATACAGGGTACTCTATGTCATTGTAAGGCATTTAGCTAACCTTATCGTTAAGTTTTAGAATTACTATGCTCTAAATGTTATGCTGATGAGAATTTCACAAGCTTTTTGTTATCTATAATCTATAGAAAGACCAGTTAAATTAAGAAGCTGGAATGAATTATTGCCCTTGAATGAAGAATACGTATCTTCAACCTTCAATCATCTCCTTCCAGGTTAGAAAATAAGAGGTCCAGTTAACTATCATAACTCTGAGAAGAGAATCTTCACAATTTAGGCTATCTTTATCTATTTGTTTCACTTCTTTATTCACTAAAAATAATACTGTCCAAGGAATTAGGTTTTATAAAGCATGAATTTCTTTCTGGAAAAGAGTTGCAAGCCAAACATGCCATTGTTAGGAGCTAAGAAAAGAAGGATCATCTTAGGAGTCAAGAAAAGAAAGATCATCTTAGGAGTCATCAGAATACGAAGATTATCTTAAACTTACAAAAATGCCAAGCTAAAGATGTTAGCAAGGAGAAAAAGTTTGGATGGTTTCTCCACATGTCAACACAAGTGTTTTCAGAGCCTACTTGATACCCAGTGGAGAACAAGCTTCTTACCAAATTTAGCTCTTCATTCTGTCTTACTGCTTCAGAATATGAATCATCAAGTTTTTTCTGCAATTCAGTCAACAGATCTTTCAGCTGCAATGAAGTTTAGAGTTTAAGATTGATCTCCTTATGATATCCCATGTTTTGTACGCTACTTGGAGGCTCTGCCACAAACAACTTACACTGAAATATTTTATCATTACTATAAACTTAATTTAAACTGAGAAGCAAAGTCAAAAAAATTCTAAGTACCTCTCTGACTTCTGTAACATAGGTAGATCGTTCAATTTCTGCCTTCTCTAGTTCCATTTCCAAATGCTCTCGTTCTCTTCTCAGCTAGCAATGCAACAAAGAAAAGTTAAATTTAAGAATTCCTTTCATGATGCTCCCCCACAATGGAAAGTTATTACACTTACAAATATAACACAGTATCATCTCAAACACTACCCAAGATATTCTTAAAAGCGTAACAACTACATCATTAAAGAAATCTTAAAACACAGATCTTAAGACAACGCTTAATGCTAAAAATGAGTCCACAGGTTGTAAGTCAGGCGATGAAATAACATACATTTTCAATGTCTTTATTTTCTCTTCTTAATCGCTCTAGCTCTTGTTCTGAAGATGTGAATGACAACTGCATCTGAAATGTGAAACAATTATATGACCAAGTAAATCAAGAATACAGAGCTTCTATCTTGTAGAATTTTAATCAGACTCTTCAGAGGTTTTGAAATGCATCTCATTTTAAAGCCACACTGAGTTTCAAAAGACCCTGAAAATGAAAGCAAGACATTTAACTTGATTTAAATTGTCGTCAAAACCTATCCCGGGGCGCCTGGGTGGCTCAGTCGTTAAGCGTCTGCCTTCGGCTCAGGTTGTGATCCCGGGGTCCTGGGATCGAGCCCTACATCAGGCTCCCTGCTCCACGGGAGGCCTGTTTCTCCCTCTCCCATTCCCCCTGCTTGTGATCCTGCTCTCTGTGTCTCTCTCTGTCAAATAAATAAATAAAATCTTTATAAAAAAAAAAAAAAAAAAAAAAAAAAAAAAACCTATCCCATTGGCATGATATTAAGGCCCAGCTAGAAGTGCTTATTTTTTTTTTCTTAACAACCAACTAGTAACTGGCTATATTTAATCCCCAAATGCATTAACATAGAATACCACCAGCAATGCTAAATTCTGCACAGGTTGGCCCAGGAAAACAAGTGAGCAACAGAGGACACTCTTTACTTTCCCTTTATTGTAATATATTTTTATTAAAGTATAATTGGCATATCATATCCTGTTAGTTTTAGGCGTACATTATAGTGATTCCACACTTTCATACATTACAAAATGATCCCCACAGTAAGTCTAGTTACCATTTGTCACCATACAAAGATGACTACCACACAGATGACACTCTTTACCACAGCCAAGTAAATGGGAGAAAAATTAGGACTGCCCAAGAACATTCAGATCACATGAACAGAAGGACTCACTAACTTTTTCTTAAATACTATATCATGGGTCACATATCAACATTGCAAAGCTTGCTATGAACCCCAAATTCTTTGCCTTATTTTATCGCACAGTAGTTCTACAACTTCCAAAGCATTTTACATTCTAGATCACTACCTTAAATCACACCCTAAACTACTGATTCTCAAACTTGGGTGGGCATTAGAATCAGTTGTGGAAGCTCTTTAAAACACAGACTGCTGTCCCCACAGAGTTTCAGATTCAGAAAATCTTGGGTGGGGCCCAAGAACGAGCATTTCTAACAAGTTTCCAGGTTCCTGATGCTGCTGGATCCAGGGCCCACACGCTTGAGAACTACTTGCTCTATGCTTTTTTAGATACCTGTTTAATAGTCTTCTGTGATTCATCAACTTTAACTTTCCATTTATTTTCTTCTTGTTCCACACTTCTCTGTAGCTTCTGTAAAATTCCTTCCTACGGGCAAAAGTATAGTTGTTTTGAAAAATTCATGTTCTAATGACAAGATAAACTATTTAAGCCACTAAGGAATAAGTTAATAATTTAAAAATAAAACCAAAATATAGATTAAAAATCATTTCCTACTGTTTCTGCTAGGACGGATTTATATTTTTCACACTCGAGCTGTAACAATGTGTGCATTTCATCAGCTTCTTTCAACTTGTGCTCTAGAACCTACAGAGAGTGAGATAAAGAAAAATTCTCTGGTTTTACCAGTTTTCTGTGCTTCAAATTTGTTGCAACATTTAATGTTATATTATGACAAGTGGTTTCTAACTGTTTTAGGGTGAGACCCTACATTTCAACCTTCTTAAGCAGCAATCAAGTTCAACAACCTTTTTGGTCATTCAGTCTTTACTAATAAAACTTCCTGAGTCTGATTACTACAAAATATATTACACAATTTATAGTAGGCTTATCACTCTTTAGCAGGATGGTAAAATCAAAGCAGAACCACACGTGAAGTCAAGTCACAACACCTATGCTACTCACATATGGAAAAGAGGATTTTATTCATGCCACTTGAGGTACAAAAAAATCTTCCAAATTTTAGCAAAGATAAAAACACATCTAGATTCTGAACACTCTTAATGAGGTATCTGGGGATACTTTAGCAAACCAGTCAGTTTCTACCTACCTACCTCAACTGATCTTTACTTTTTAAACCCAGGCTAAAAAGAGAGTAAGAGATAGTTAAATATACAGTTTTAGAAATGATTACGATACAGAGTTAAAGAAACAGCAAACATCAGCTTTGTATACTTATCAAATGCAATGAAGACTTGTAGCATTTCTATCAAAATTTATACAAAATGAAATCACCTTCTTACACTTTCTCAAAAGGTCATTATGATTCTATTCATAATATGTACTTTATCTTAAAGACAATTCTGATTTACTTCTTTCTTCCATGTCTGGTTACAACACAGATACTTCATTTCTTGAACTAACCTTAACCTCCTCTGAACCTGAAGTTTCAGCCACACATTCTTTTGCCTTCTTTTCAAATCCACGCAACCATTCACTATAACTCTGTAAAAAAGAAAAGTCAAAATAACCAATTTCCAAAAATATCTAAATGAAATAGGTAAAACATTTGAAACCACCAAATTAGAGGACTATGAAAAAAGCCTACAGACAAACACCACCTTTCTGGAAATTTCAAAGAACGTAACTGCTCCATAAATTGTACCTACCCCAGCCTTGAAAATAAACATTGAAAATATACCTCTGTATTACCACCAAAATCACATCTTATTTACCTTGACCAAGGATATCTGCAATTGAACTCTGGACTTATATAGAGAGATCTGGACTCACTTAATTCCAGCCTCTACCACTTACTAGTGCCAGGACGAGTACATTCAATCTTTAAAACAGAGAAAACTGAAAATAAATTACTTTCAAAACTTTACTCAGGTAAACCATTTCTCAAAAACTACGTATTCTGGGGCGCCTGGGTGGCTCAGTTGGTTAAGCAACTGCCTTCGGCTCAGGTCATGATCCTGGAGTCCCGGGATCGAGTCCCACATCGGGCTCCCTGCTCGACAGGAGGTCTGCTGGTCTCCCTCTGATCCTCCCCCTCTCATGCTCTCTGTCTCCCATTCTCTCTCTCAGATAAATAAATAAAAAATCTTTAAAAAAACAAAACAAAACAAAAAAACTAAGTATTCTGAGTTCATAAACTAATAAAGTTCAAATGAAAATACTTTATTCAGAGGATTTCAAACACTATGAAGGTGTTCCAGGGATTCTGAAAATACTTCGAAATAAATACACATAATGAAGTGTTTTTAAAATCATAATGAGAAGTGTTAAGAATATATAAACATTTACTTATTTAAAACCAACAAAGGGGCACCTGGGTGGCTCAGTTAAGCATCTGCCTTTGGCTCAGGTCATGATCCCGGGGTCCTGGGATTGAGCCCCATGTCAGGCTCTCTGCTTGGCAGGGAGTCTGCTTCTCCCTCTCCTCACACCTACCCCTGCTCGTGCTCTCTCTTGCTATCTCTCTCAAATAAATAAAATCTTAATAAATAAATAAATAAAACCAACAAAAACTATTTGTGCTGACAGGTTAGCTGATGCAAACACAAGGCATACATATATATATATTTTGGTCTTAGTCATTCTAGATTTTAGAATAAATTATGCTACATTTTTGATGCTCCTTGTCCAAATTTTAAACTCTGATAAGAGTATTTGTTAGATACTTAAAAGAGAATAAGAGGAAATTTGATTTAAACTCCTTGGTTTAGTTTACTCCAAGAAAAAAGAACACATGAAATTTCTATTAACTGTTCAAACTTAAAGCTTTAAGTATATGGCTGAATCAGGATTCTCTATACTCCATCAAGTAAGAATAAAAAATAAATACAGCTGGATGCTGAGATCACCCCAAAGTACAAGACCCCATAGTACCAAGTGGTCAAAAAAGCCTATTTTTTTTTAATTAATTAATTTATTTTTGAGTGAGCGAGCCAGTGAGCGAGCAAGCACGTGGGGTGTGGGGAGCAGAGGAAGAGATTCTTAAGCAGACTCCACACTCAGTGCAGAGCCCAATGCAGTGCTTGTTCTCACGTCCCTGAGATCCTGACTGAGCCAAAACCAAGAGTCAGACACCTAACGACTGCACCACCCAGGCACCCCAAAAAATTACATTCTCATATTATAAATTTGATCCAAGACTAAACGTATACCATTAAAATTCTACTTAGCTTCAAATACTGGAATTCAATAAAAGTTAAAAGTCAGCTGAAAAGATGATTTAGTTGCCTAAAGTTTGGAAACATTCCTCTAGGTCATATAGTTTAGATCTCTCCTATACTGATTTGCTTAGCAGAAAAGCAAAAGAAAACAGTAAAAAGATTTTACTTCATGTGTAAAATTCCTTTTATATCTACTGACTATATTAACTTAAAAATAAACTTAACATTGTTTTTTTTTTTTTTTAAGATTTTTATTTATTTGAGAGAGAGAAAGAGAATGAGAGAGAGAGAGCATGAGGGGGGGAGGGTCAGAGGGAGAAGCAGACTCCCCGCCGAGCAGGGAGCCTGATGTGGGACGCAATCCCGGGACTCCAGAATCATGACCTGAGCCGAAGGCAGTCGCTTAACCAACTGAGCCACCCAGGCGCCCAAACAAACTTAACATTGTTTTATCATCGTAAATTAAATAAATTATGCTATTCTTCACATTTTCAAAAATCTATAAATGTTCACTTTAGTAGAGTTAATATACTTCTCAAATAACAGACTACCTGCAGAAATATTCAACTTTTAACAAGTGGATGAAAAAAAGCCAAATATCATCAGCCAAGTCTTATGGTGATTTATAAATATTTATAGTGCCAAAAACTATATGGCTGTTGAGGGTAATATTGCCGTTAAGAATGAGTCTATTACATTAAGAAGAATTTTTCATGCTGGTGATTTTACACAATTTTTTTTTTTATATATATATTTATTTGACAGAGAGAGAGGGAACACAAGCAAGGGGAGTGGGAGAGGGAGAAGCAGCAGGGAGCCCGATGTAGGGCTCGATCCCAGGGTCCTGAGCCAAAGACAAACGCTTAACAACTGAGCCACCCAGGTGCCCAGATTTTACACAATCTGTAAAGAATAGATATTATAATCACTAACTCTCTCGGCTCAATACTGCCAAATAAATAAATCCCCCAATTTTATTTCCATTAATAAAATTATAAAGTAGGAATAAAGAAATAAAAACAGGTCATGGCCACAAAAGAAAAAATATGAAATAAGTAGCAACCCCTTTTTCTAGGCTTCATGTAAGACCAGCACTAGAACTAACAGTGTATCCTTAAGTCTGTCCAGTACAAGTTGTCTCATCAGTTGAACCCACAGAGGTAGACATTTACTATAGTGATCAAACCTGAATGTATCCGCAACAGTTACAAAGGAAACTAAAGAATTGTTGCTCCTTGTACAAGTTAAATGTAGACTGTATGTAGATACAATCTGAGAGCAACAGCTAAACTCAGATTACACATAAAACAGACTATTAAATTTACTTATACCACACACCTAGCACCCATAGAAAGAATGGCCGAGAGTTCCTTGGAGAAACAGCTGATTCTAAGTTTGGAGCAGAAAATGTAAATGATAAATCAAAAACATCTTGTTATACCACAAAGCAAAGAAGCTGTGAGAGTTTAGCAGTGCTGTGTCAAAAAGAATTTGATAGCCAGCCTAAATAAGTTCCAGTGGGCCAAAGAAAGAAAAGCAGACATTTATAGACCTCATGATAAAAGTGCACAACACCGCCATGAAGAAGTCTTGCCCCACTCCATCCTACCTCTGAAGTACTGAACCTGAATCTCATCAGGCCTCTACTGACTACCAATTTATGGGATATAAAAGGTACAGAGAACACACTGACACTACAGGGATGCAGTTAGTTAAATCCAGACTGGGAAATTTCTTATGAAACCATTAGGTTAAAAAAAAAAGGGGGGGGGGAGGCTGGGTGGCACAGTTGGTTAAGCATCTGACTTGATTTCAACTCAGGTCATGTCATCAGGGTCATGAGATTGAGCATCACATTGGGCTCTGCGCTGGGTATGGAGCCTGTTTAAATTCATTCTCTCCCTCTCCAAAAAAAAAAAGGGGGTGGAGAGGGGGATGTTGCTGACATACAGGAGGGATCCATGGAATCAAAAGGATCTAAGAGACCGCTTAAACCAATCACACATTGACCTTACTTAGGTCCTGATAACAACAAACTATAGTATGTGGTTATTTCATTAAAACTGAAAATTTATATGACAAAAGGGAGAAATGCATTGACAAAATGTATGAAATTAAGGATTTTTAATGTAATTTTAAAAGGAATCTTTATCTTTTAGAAATACATACTAAAATAATTACGGATGAAACGCTCTGATGTTTGACTTCCTTCAAAATAATCTAGGAAGTGGTAAAACAAGACTGTGTACTGCAGGCTCATTATACTATTCTCTCTACTTCTGAGTGTTTATACAATTTACCATTAAAATAAAATTTTAAGGGCGCCTGGGTGGCTCAGTTGGTTAAGCGACTGCCTTCGGCTCAGGTCATGATCCTGGAGTCCCAGGATCGAGTCCCGCATCGGGCTCCCTGCTCGGCAGGGAGTCTGCTTCTCCCTCTGACCCTCCTCCCTCTCATGCTCTCTCTCATTCTCTCTGTCTCAAATAAATAAATAAAATCTTTAAAAATAAAATAAAATAAAATAAAAAATAAATAAAATTTTAAAGAAAGACCCTACAACACCATTTTAGCAAACTACATGCACTCTCACTGGCTTTCTCTGCTCTCAAATATTCACTGTAGTAATTCTCTGAATCAAAGCAACTTTTCTCTCTCACTTAACCCGAAGTAAAGCAAGCTGTTCTGTATTATCTTCAAGGCTTTCCTTAAAGAAGTTAACAGGTGACCAAAATCTTGAGCTTTGAAATGAAAGAAGCCTGGTTCAAAGTATTAAACACATTTAATTAAAAAATGAAATGTTCCTAAAACTAGATGCAATCATTTAAAATTAAGCTCTATTTGGGGGGCGCCTGGGTGGCTCAGTTGGTTAGGCAACTGCCTTCGGCTCAGGTCATGATCCTGGAGTCCCGGGATCGAGTCCCACGTCGGGCTCCCTGCTCAGTGGGGAGTCTGCTTCTCCCTCTGACCCTCTTCCCTCTTGTGCTCTCTGTCTCTCATTCTCTCTCTCAAATAAATAAAATCTTTAAAAAAATAAAAATAAAAATAAATAAATAAAAATAAAATAAAATAAAATAAAATAAAATTAAGCTCTATTTGGGGCGCCTGGGTGGCTCAGTCAGTTAAGTGTCCAACTCTTGACCTCGGCTCAGGTCTTGATCTCACCATCACTGAGTTTGATCCCCATGTTGGGCTCCATCCCCAGTGTGGAGCCCACTTAAAAATAAATATATAAATACATGAAATTAAAATAACAAAATTACGCTGTTTTGAATAAAGCTATTAAAAACACAACTGGCCTATTAAACATTAATATTTCTTTCCCAAATGTTTACAATCCTCTAAATAATTTTATATTTATATTATGTAAATTGTTATGTAAATATAAATATATTTATATTATGTAAAATTTACAGCATACAACAAAAGTATCAGTTGAATAAACAGAAATGAGTTTTGCACCAGGTTATTTATCTTACCTACTCAAAAGCACCCCATATTAACAACAGAAAAGATTAAGGAATAGATGTACTTCTAAACCAAGTGTAGAATGCAAATGCTGCTTATTCACAACTTCCTTAAGTAACGGTAAAGAGGACTTGTTTGGAGAAATAATCAATCTTACCAAATTCGGAGGAACAGACACCTTTGGAAATAATTTTTTGAGAACTTCTTTAGCTTCTAATTCAATTGCTTCCACATGCTGTTGTCTTTCCTAAAGCAGAAGATGAACCAAGTCAAACTTACAAGATTATAGAATTAAAAAAAAAAGTCTTTTAAGCTCTAAGGGAGAAAAAAGTCACAGTACTTTAAAAATTCATCTTAATACTGACAAATGCTAAAATTTATTTTGAAAATGTTAAAATGCTTCCATAAGAAAAAATCTGCAAAATCTCTAAAGCATCCTAAATAACGTCTCAAGTTAAACCAACGTAGTATCTGATAATACGGACATTTTCCTTGCTGTTAGAAATCAAGTGATTTGCCCTTCTAGAAACAATGCAAAAAACAAACAAGAACAAAAAAATTAAAAATACACCTCCTAAGCTAAAACTTAAACTACATGCAAAAAAAAAAAATCTACCTGGGCAACGTAACTGAGGCTTACTGGCTGGCAAATCTCTCTCTATAAAAAAAAAATGCATCACTGATGGACTGTAACACCATGGGATTAAAATGGCAACTTTCACATTTCCAGCTTCAAGGTCAAGTGACATTACAAAGGAAAAAAAAAGGCCATCAAAATTTGATGGGTGGTACATATGAGAAAAACAGGAAAGAAAGAGGAAAAACTGATGGCAATTAATTCCCCAATACCAAGCATCAAGAAGACTAATTCTGACACAGGGACTCTTGTCAGCTGTAAATTTAAAGGTATTACAAATGCACGTCTAAATTTGGTGATTTTAAAACCAACTATAATGGATATCAATTATTAACTCAAAATCATGGTTTGTCAAAATTAGGGTAATGACTTGATCACACGCAAAATAAAAATCTAATAGTCCAACTACCTCTACAAAATTAAAAAAAAAAACGACACCCAAAAAATGCACATCTAAACCAAGCCAAGAAAAAAACACTTGTGAAGTTCAACAGGTGACAAGAAGGCAAGCAAGCTAGCAACATCTCAACCTTATCTACCCCACACCATTTAAATGTGACCTTTGAAATCCATTACTGATTTAAGATGTATACACATCAATTTAGAAAATCTAAACATGAAAATCTAAAATTACCCAATAAAAAGCTAGAGATTAATCACATTCTGAACACACACAAAAAACTTAACTTTATTCAAGATTAGTGGCAGTATTTTACTAGATGTTTTAATGGAGTGTTTTCAGTGATTCAATAAAGTCCACTATTTTTCAGAAATACACCTAACTGCATAAGATACATTCATTCAAGGAAAATGATTTACTGCTAATTCAGAATTAATTCACAATTAAGAGGTCATTTTTATCATCTGACCATAGAAGTGGTAGAACAATCACTAAAGAAAAACAGGGAGAGAGCACTGTGCAACGAAGTTTTTTGGAAAACTTTCCAAGGGAAAAAGAATCTAAGTAAAAGAAATGTGCCTAATTTATAACAAGAGGCAGAAAAATGAGAAGTTAATTTTGATTTGTACTAATTTTGCTAAAAAGTTGCCATCTACTTTGGTAGTTTGGTTGTGGATCGCACTTTCCATTCCACTTTAATACCTGGGAAAGATCTAATATTAAAAATTGCTATTTTTATCTAAGTGTAATATTTATGAAGTATCTTTCATGTGAACCTATCATTTATAGTAGCTCCTCAAGAGTACTTACTACTTTAAAGATAATCTTGAAAAAGCAGTGTATCATCCTCTCTTACATTTTAGATAAAGTTACTGTTACTTATTTCTATCATCTAAAACACTAAAGGAGTTCTACATAGTTCTTTTTCCTCCCAGCATAACTTATGGTTCTGAGTCTATCAACATCACTTTACCCCTAGCCTATCTGAAAACAGTCTAAATTCCATTAAAATAGAGAAAGACTATAAATTCTGTTCTCTCTAGATCATTAGCTATGCAAGAAGCCACGAGGCACTTGGTGTTGAGTTTTGAAATAAGGGTCAATTTTTATACTCATCGCCAAGCATATGATGAAACATGGATAAATTCTAGTTCTCTTTTGGAAACAATTTGCAAGAATGCCTAGAACAGTTGCCCATAATTTCTTGCCGGAATGGCATGATATTAAGTAAGGGATTCGCATTTAATGCAGTCTCGTGAACAAAATAAAAGCTACAAAGACAGGTGTTAACAGTGAAAAATAAGGTAACAGAAACAACCAGAAACTACACCAGAACCCCTCTGCTAACGGAACTGACGGCAACCACTCACAATAAAACAATAATGTCCTACCCACCTGGCCTCACTTATTCTTTTCCCTGGCCTAGATTTCTCTAGTCCCCAGTATCTGCCACCTGTCTCAAATTTAGGTTTTAGCGAAAATTAAGGCAGGTGAATAGGTACAGAAGTAAATACAAATCTATTACACTAGAGGAAAAATAATGACAATCATTTATTTGATTAAAAAAACCTTACAGAGGGGCGCCTGGGTGGCTCAGTCGGTTAAGCATCTGCCTTCGGCTCAGGTCATGATCCCAGGGTCCTGGGATCAAGTCCCGCATCGGGCTCCCTGCTCAGTAGGGAGCCTGCTTCTCCCTCTCCCTCTACCTGCCTCTCTGCCTACTTGTACTCTCTCTCTCTGTCAAATAAATAAATAAAAATCTTCATTAAAAAAATAAATAAAAAAAATTTAAAAACCTTACAGAAACTATTCTACTTAAAAAAAAAAAAAAAGTCCTTCAAATGTCATTAAGACCTACATTTAAAATTCAACAGATTACCGTGGTCCAAAAAATACTTACAGAATGCTCAACTAAATCACATAATTAACTTTATTAACCCATCTACAAAATTCAATACTCCTGTTCACATTTATTCTTGGTAGAAATTTTCAAAATGCTTGACTGAACCAGCACATTCATTTGTCTCCATCTTTAAAAACAACTCTTCTCAATTATAAGTCATTAGAGTCTTCGAACCCATGGAACAACTTGAACTCATGGAGAACAGCTTTTATTGTTTTGAAGACAGAGGGAGCTATATATATGTTTCAGGAGTACTTTACATACTCAACACTCAGGTCAAGAGAATTATCCCTTCTATTAATATTCCATACTAAACATAACACATGCCTCATTACTGTATAGCCACTTCAAAACCTAAAGTTTAATTTTTACTCCACCTCTTCTAAGGAAGCACCCAGAATTGATCCCTTCCCTTCCCTGTACTTAACACTTTGATCATTTTCTACCTTGTGTGAGTCATCTTGGTATGCCCCAAAGAACCTAAGGGAGTTCGTGTACATCTATGTATTCAAATGCGTTTGTTAATTCAGTTAGATTTGGGGGGGGGCCAAGGTTTTTACCAAAGTGCCCTTAACCAACCCACGAGGCGTACAGTGACAAGAGCTTACTCGGGTAGCATAGGTCTCCTGAGATTCTTCAGTGTAAAGCAGTAATCACCAAAGCTCAAACAATCAGGTAATCATAACAAACTGCATGTTCAAAATTAAAGCTTCAAGAGTAGATGAAAAAAGCAGAGATGACAGAGATGATAAATGTGGATGATAAGGAGGTTTTATATTTAAATTGCAGTAAAATTAAATGCTTTAGTCTGATTTTAAGACAAGCTGCAGATTTTCTCTGTTCAGTGGATTGCTTCTAGGAGTTAGCATTACAACCTTGGAAGTCTTGTTCACTTTGTCCTGCAGCATTTTTTCAGTTGATGCCAATGCTTCCATTGCTTCCCAGTTTTTCTCCCGAAGGTCCTAATCATTTTTAGAAAGAATGATTTCAGTTTATCCATTATTGAAAGATTTTTGCTTTTTTACTTCATCAGTATTTTGCACTGCATTTAAATGCTGGTTACTGCAAAATTATTTCAATGGGAAATATGTATATTAGCAAAAAAATAAAAAGCAATGTTTAGAAGTCTGAATGAGAAAATAAAGATGCCCACTTCCCATGTTTTAGTATACACACCATATATGCCAGCTATAGAGTAATTACTGTGCACATGTGACAAAGAAGAAAGCATTCAAAAGTAAACACAAACCAAGATAAAAATATGATTTCAGGTACACCAAATATTAAGGGGTTACGGACAGGGCAAATACACAAGTACTGCAAAAAGCTTTACATGTGATTCTTAATCAGGGCCCATTATCACTCAGACTTTCCAACATTTTTTCCTCTACACAGGTTTTATGGAATTAACACATTTCCAGTCTACCTAGGAATAACAGAGTCACTCCCTGTGCCTGCCCATCTCTTTCGGCATGGTCAAATGTGTATGCCATAAAGCAACCTGACATGAATATATGAGCTACTTGATCGAGGCTGAAAACAGGGAGGCTGGAAGGCTAAAAACCACATTCTCTTGGAAGAGAAACAGAAGTCATGGGAAATTGAAAGATCTATTTTAACAGCATTTCAGTAGCAAATACCAGGAAGGACAATCTGCTATATTTCAGTCTTTCTTCAGATTTAGAAACCTAAAGAGTAGATTAAAAACAAATAAAAAGCCAATAATCACCATCTTCTGAATGCTTACTTATGTGCCCAACACTGAACTTGGTGCTTCCCATAAATTCTCATTAATCTTCCTAACAACCCTAAGAGGTGTTTACTCCCATTTTATAGATGGGGAAACCACAGCTGCGGTAGGTTAAGAAATGTGGCCAAATATACACAGCCAGGGTAGGGGCCGAACTAGCATGGACCGACGCCGCAATCGGCTGGCTCTTCTCACACGCCCCAGTGCCTGCAGCAGTGCTGCAGCGTTAGACTCGTTTCACTGTGGCCTCCTCATCTCAGAATCCGAGTGATAAAACACACTGAACATGTCCGCAGGTTCGCCTCAGGTTTTGTGCCAAGCGATGCTGTTAGGAATGTTACACAAACATACAAAGGGCAATTCACATACCTAATTTTGACAAACTCAGGGGTGCAAGTACATGTCAACTTGTTAAATTAACAAATTAATGCAAACCTTGAAAAATTAAACTTGCATTAGAAAACACGTACCAATTTCCTACCAATATACCCTTAAGAGATTTCACTAACATTTTTACCTTGCTCAAGTCTTAGCAATCATACTTTTGTGTGCAAAAATTCCTTCTCTAACAAGAATGTTTGGATTCTACTTACAGGTATCACCTTCTGGTCAGAGAGAATTTGAGGAAATCACCTAAATTCACTATTTGTCTATTCAGTAAAAGTATTAGGACTTGAATTTCTTAGGGCGCTATCCCTTCCCATTCTAGTATAAATGTTCTGAGGCCCCTAAGCGCTAATTACCAAAAATTTAAACCATCTGTTAGTTTAAAAGAGGAGGTTCCAGAAGGCTCTAAAAAAACTAATTACTGGGGCGCCTGGGTGGCTCAGTTGGTTAAGCGACTGCCTTCGGCTCAGGTCATGATCCTGGAGTCCCGGGATCGAGTCCCGCATCGGGCTCCCTGCTCGGCAGGGAGTCTGCTTCTCCCTCTGACCCTCCCCCCTCTCATGTGCTCTCTCTCATTCTCTCTCTCAAATAAATAAAAAAATCTTTAAGAAAAAAAAAAACTAATTACTAAAAATACTAGGTTTCAATACTGGGTTACTTTTAATTTACAAAAAGGCTAGCCCAGTCAAATGAAAAGGAGATGCCATTGATTTTAAAATACTGAAATGAAAAAATAATTTTTTCAAATAAAAGTTCAACAGAAAGTCAGTTGTATTTTAAAAAAATAAAAAATCTGAAGCTGTAATAATTATACTTTCAATATCTAAAATGATAATTAGAAGTATACAAATTAGTCTTTTCATTTATTCATTAAAATATCTGTTCTCCAATAAAATTACTCTAATAATCCTCCCAAAAAAAGGTACACACAAAATAGTACTTTCTTACAAATATTAAGAAAACTACAGTAGAAGTAAATTTTTAGAAAATGATGAAGCATACTTCATTTCAGTGAAGTAATAAAAAGAAAAGCTTTATTCTGACAAAGATGTGCTTACATTGTTTTTCTTCCTCTGGTGTTCAACAGCCTCCTTCAAAGAATCTAACTCATTCTGAAGAACAGTTATTTCTTTCTCTCTTTCTGAAATTCTAAACCAGAACATGAATACACATAGCAACATTTTAGGTAAACAGTGAACATAGTATTTATTACTACAAAATAAAAACAGCAAGTAGATGATGCTTTGCAAAATGTATTAACTTAAAAGGCAAACTCTTTTAAGCTTAGCTATTAATTGTCACCATAGAAAACCTATTTGTGATGCATTCTTATTTTCAAAAATGACTTTTACAATATGGCATGCTGATATTTGTGCTCAAGAAAAATCATCCCCTTAAGAAGCACTTCATGAATATATGAACTGCTGCAGTTATAGTTGTTTCTATTTTTATCTGTGGCAGGGAAGTAGCTACTTTCAGAAGAGTGAAAACTGATGTAGACACATTCCCTCCAATATTTTTCCCAAAAGGTAATGAAATCAGTTATGACTTTCTTTAAATGGCTAACCCACAACAAAAGTATGATATTAATGTGAGGTAGGTATCATTTTCATAACATCCTCAGGATTCAGGTTTTTCTAATTCTAATGCATTAGTTAATTCCCAGAAATGCAGAAAGCAATGGCAAAGATTCACAATTCAATTCTGTTATAGTTGAGAGCAGGTTGGGTAGAAAGTTAAATTACAAATAGCTCTCAAGAATAAGGCTCTATATATAAGAGGTTGGCAAATTAGGGCTCTGGGCCCAAACCACAGTCTTTTTTGGTCTGGCCCTTGAGCCAAGAGCTGATTTTATGCTTTTAAAGAATTGGGGGAGAAAAAGGCGGGGGGGGGGGGAGACAAAACAGAACTCTCTGGCCCACAAAACCTAAAATATTCACTACAGGCCATTTACAGAAAAAGTTTGCTGACCTTTGCTCTGTACAAACTCCAGACTCAATTTACCAGTAAATAATTCTAAACTAGTAAACCAACAACCTTGTAAATGAGTCAAGATAAAAGAATACTTTTTATCACCTAATACACTTAATGTGGTTGACATCTAGAATGCTCAAACATAACCAACTTAGCTGAAATGACCTTAAATATACCCTCTTAGAGAAAAATACAAGCCAACAATGAAAGAAAAATGCTTCAGTAAAAAAAAAGTCTCCTTAAGGGGCACCTGGGTGACTCAGTCCATTAAGCATCCAACTCTGGGTTTCGGCCCCGGTCATGATCTCAGGGTCATGAGATCGAGACCCGCGTCAGGCTCCCTGCTCAGCAGGGAGTCTCTGCTTTTCTCCTATGCCCCTCCTCCTTTTCGAGCTTTCTCTAAAATAAATAAATGTGCACCAAAAAATAGAAAAGTCTCTTTAAAAGAAAGCGATCACAGGAGCGCCTGGTTGGCTCAGTCAGTTAAGTGCCTGACTCTTGATTTCAGCTGAGGTCACGATCTCAGGGCTGTGAGATTGTGCATGGGGGGGCTGGACATGGAGACTGCTTGGGATTCCTGCTCCCTCTCCCTCTGTCCCTATCCTGTTTCTCAGCTCTCTCTTAAACAAAAAAAAAAGACAAAAACTTTTTAAAAAAGCAAGCAACTATAAAGAATGAGATCTGTTTTTTAATGCAGAAGCAGAAACTTACTTGCATCATTCAATTCCACAATGATACCAGAAGGGTAACTAAGATAATTTAAGGTAAATAAGTAAAGCCTTAAATATATATTTTAACTTTATTAGATGTTTTCTAAAGTCCTAAAAACCTCAAGATCTCCCTCAACAAACTCCAAATACCATAAAAATGTACAGCAGTTTGGCCAAGGGCACAGCTAAATGCTAGTGACCTATAGTTCAAGATATCCATATAGAATTAGAAAAATTAGATGCCATTAGAAGTTACATTAAATTCTTATCTGAGAACTGGTTAGCACATAAAAACGATTACCACTTTTCAAACTGTGAAACAAAATTATTACTTACACTTGTAATAGTTCTTCATGTGGGGGAAAAGATGATGCCTATTAAAAGAGTTAAATGTAATTTCAAAACAAAGTTATTTCTAAAAGACTACAAAAAATTAAGCTCTTCCTCAGATATAAATTAACAAAGGTAAAAATACTACATATTCTGTATGCCTGTCACCAAGTAATTTTAATAAAAATATGTATAAATTTATAAAACATACTGAGTACTAAGTCAAATCTTCCTTGCCACTACATAATCTCTTCATTTAACAAGTATTTATCAATTTCCTACTATGTGTAAAGCAGAGTTAATGCCCTAAATCTTCCTACTGTACAATTCTTATTTGACTATATTAAGCTTCCAAAAGCCAAAAAAATACTGTAAGATGAAATCAAAAGAAAAACTAAGAAAAGTTAACTTGCATGTAAACAAATTTTACATAATACGTGTAAGTACACAGACCTTCACATACAGTATTTACATTCCTTAATGCCTACAATCTCCCAAAGTGAACTACTATACTATAATCATCTTGTTGAGAAGAACACATTCTTTGGCCCCTCATAATACTCTCTAGCTTACATATGTTCAGAAAAATCAACCTGTATTTTGGTAACATCTTAAAAAAAAAATTACACATTTCTATTTTATTTTTACCAAGCAGAATTATACCTTGAAAAAGTATTTTAAATAGTGGTCAACTATTATTCATAACATTACACATTTCCTAGTTTCTCTCCAATTACTAAATTTGAGCGGGGGGGTGGTGGGAAATACGGTATACACCTACATTTAAACTGACCTCTATAGGATTTTAACTAACTTGCTAATAAGAAAAGCATTCTGGAGGATGTGAAAACACAGATATATAAAAGAGCTGGGAAAAAAAAAATTAAAAAAAAATAAATTAAAAAAAAAAGAGCTGGAATATAGACAGTAATATTATTTGCATATATCTTATAAATTATAGATTACTTTATCTTGGATATGGTATAGCAAATTGCTTTTTTTTTTTTTAAGGACATCTTCTAAACACTTACAAATAAAACAAGATACTTTAGTCTCCATAAAAAGGCAAAATGGTTAAGAATACTTACAGTCATGGGTTATATAACTTTTTACGACATAAATGAAAGGCAAGCTACCTAATAGTACCTACCTGTTGGTAGTTCTGTTGCTTAAGTTGCTCGATTTCAGATTTGAACAATTTGTTTTCATCCTGTACTTCCTATTTAAAAAATTAAACATGAATATCTGCACAGAGATTATTTTCCATATAACCTTTCAAAATAGAGCATACAAACCAGGGAAATTCTAAAATAGTTTTTTTAAAGTGATCATTTTAAAAGTAATAAGCCCTATTTTAAAATACAGTATAAAATTAGAATAAATTAATCTTGTCATTTGCAACGAGAGGTAGATGGAACTAGAGAGTATTATGCTAAGCAAAATAAGTCAGTCAGAGAAAGACAATTATCCTATCATCTCACTGATATGAGGAATTTGAGAAACAAGACAGAGGATCATAGGGGAAGGGAAGGAAAAATCAAACAAGATGAAACCAGAGAGGGAGACAAACCATAAGACACTCTTAATCTTAGGAAACAAACTGAGGGTTGCTGGAGTGGAGGGAGGTGGGAGGGATGGGGTGGCTGGGTGATGGACATTGGGGAGGGTATGTGCTATGGTGAGCACTGTGAATTGTGTAAGACTGATGAATCACAGACCTGTACCCCTGAAACAAATAATACATTATATGTTAAATATATATAAACAAATAAATAAATAAATTAGAAAAAATTATTCAGTACCAATCTGCGAGTATGTCTCAATGGAAGAAAACAGGATCCAGAAACAAATCCAAATACCTCTAAGAATTAATAGTATAAGGTAAGGTTTCAGCTCAGCAGGGCAAGTTCTAAGTGACATTTTGGGCTGAATATTTCTCTGTTAACAGGACTGTCCTGTACACTCTAGCATGTTTAGCAGTATCGATGGCCTCCAACCTCTATATGCACTAGCACCCCTCCACCTGCCGTGACAACCAAATGTCTCCAGACACTGTCCCCTGGACAGTAGAACCACTGCAGTAAAGCAGTAATGGATTCTTTAATAATGTGGCTCACCTTTTTTTTTCTCAAGGTTAAAATGTTATTCTCATAACTTACTAAATTACATATGAATAAGATATCAAACAAAAAAAAAGCAAATTATAAACATATCAAAACGTGAAAATATTTTTATAATCATAGAGTAAGAGATACCTTTCATTCCAAGACTTCTCAGGAAATTACTTATATTTGAATACATAAAAGTTTCAAACTTCCAAAAGCAGGGAGGAAAAACACAAATGAAATAAGAAAAATTTAAGAAAACAAATCACTTATGTGACAAAAAGTTAATTTCTCTTATTACGTAAAAAAAAAAAATTATAATTTGGTAAGAAAAAGTCAACCCAGAAGAAAAATGTGGGAAAAATTAAAGGCCAATTAATAGACAAATGAAGTACTTAACTTCTCTCACAATCAATGCAAATTAAAACAATCCAACCATCTTTCAATCATAATACCAAATGTTTTCATCTTTGTCAGTGTTGGGAGAGAATAAAAAGGAAATGGCCCTCTACGGGTGTAAATTTGTTAAAACACTTTTGGAGGGTGATTTGACATTATCTAACAATATTAAAAATGAATCCACTTGGCAGAGAAAGAGAACGTAACAGAACTAACACTTGGAGCCAGAAATGTGAGCAAGAGTGGTTGGAGACAATGCAGCCATCTAAATTTTGCTATCATTTCAAATTAATGTTCTGTAAGTATTTTCAATATTAACAACATGGAGATGAGGAGATATGGATTTTCAATTTTAACTACCTCTTTTCAAAAAGAAAAAGAAACTGCATAAAACTTTGACCCAAAATTTCACTTCCTGGAATTTTAAATATAGATATACTAGCAAAAGTACTGAAAATGCACACACCAGGATATTCACTGTTGTAATAGGAAGCACAACTCTAAATAATCTAGGCATCCATAAACCAGGATTGGTTAATATAAATGATGGTAGATGCTACAACAGAATACCACAAAGCCATTAAAAGTTGAAGACAGAAATGTGCTTATGTGGAAAGATCTAAAAAACATTAATAATTGAGGGAGAAAAAGCAAATACAAACGTGCATATAGTTAAATACAGTGTGTTTAAAACAAGTACACACAACATATTTTATGAATGGGCACTTTCCTCAAAAGATACACAAATAATTGATAGTTTTCTGAAGAATGAGACCCAGTATCTGGCTGGGAGGAAAGAGTCTCTATCCTATTTTCTTTTGTGGTAGTTAAAATTGTTTAAAATATGCAAAGACAATAATTCACACAATAATTAATTTTAACTAAATATATTCACCTGTAACAGCTTTGTTTTGCTAGAAAGATCACTCTCCTTCTCTTTTAGTATAGTTTCTATTCTCTTCATTTCATTTTCCTTTTCTTGCAACCTAGAATTTTTATAAAGACCTTATATTTAGTTATACACATAAAAAGGACAACCAGACTTCAATATCACCCCTAAGGAAAAAAAGATAACAGAAACAATGTCTAACAGCTCTTTTTTCCCAGATTACACCAACTTACAAATTTGTTTTAAAAAAACATTATTTCCAGAATCACTCAACTCAAAGTACATCATAAAACTTCTGCAGTTTATTTCATAGTTAACATTTCTTAAGCAACTATGGCTTTATCTAGGAAGAAAATCTAAAATCTAAAATAAAAAAAATAAAGCCATAATTAGTTGACCCAGGAACTTACAATATGCCCAAGCCTTTGTAAAGCGATGCTACATATAATTTAATCTAGTTCTCCCTACCCAACACAGATTTAAGTCTTTATCTACCTACCTCATGTGAATCGCAATGCCCTTGTCATCCTAAACAGACCTCTAGCATAACACTCAACATTATTAAAATGATCTGTTTATCTATTTCCTCAGGGCATTAGCCATTTCAGTATTGCTGTGCCACAGGGCACAAAACAGATATACTCAGTATCTTTGCTGAATTGGAAGTTATTTTTATCCCACCTTAATGTAGAAAGAACTTCAAAATGTTTATAGGTCTATATGAAAAATGACAAAGAAGCATACACACACACACACACACAAGTTGGGGGGGGGGACCCCAGCAAAACTTAAATACATATTGTTAAGTGAAAGAAGCCATTCTGAAAACCTATATTCTGTAGGACTTCAACTATATGACACTCTGGAAAAGACAAAATTATGGAGACAGTAATTATGGAGATCAGTGGCAGCCAGAGATTGGGGGTGGTAAGGGTGGCGGCTGGAAGAAGGAAGGGATGAATAGGTAGAGCCAGGAGATTTTTAGGACAGTGAAACTATTTTGTATGATACTGTAATGATGGATACATGTTTTTATACATTCCTCAAAACCCACAGAAGAGTGAACCCTAATGGAAACTACAGACTTTAGTTACTAACAATATTTAGACACTGGTTCAATTGTAATAAAGGTACCACACTAATGCAAGATATAACGAGAGAAACAGGGTGGGGGTGGGGGAAAATAGGAACTCCGTACTTTTCTCTCAATTTTCTGTAAACCTAAAATTGCTCCCCCCACCAAATTCTTTTATTTATTTATTTTTCAAAAGATTTTATTTATTTGATACAGAGAGCACACAAGCAGGCAGGGAGAGACAGAAGGAGAGGGTCAAGCCAACTCCCTGCTGAGCAGGGAGCTTGCCACAGGGCCCATCCCAGGAGCCTGAGGTCACGACCTGAGTTGAAGGCAGACACTTAATCCATTGCGCCACCCAGGGGCCCCTATTAACTTTTTCAAAAAAGAAAACTGTGATGCAGAAATAGATCTAAAATCACATACTTTAATGAATTATATACCTATTACAAATGGGCCAGAAATTGTGTCTCTAAGCTATTAGCAAATGAAACAAAAGTACCTTGATAATTATACAATGCCCCCATGATAAACAATTAGCTGTACAAATGAGAATTTTAGTGTCAAGAATAGAGACATCTCCTTTGTCTTCATAAAGACAATGACCTAATATCCTCAATGTCTTACTTTTAAAGACCCCGTTTCAAAGCGCTACTTCTTAAACATCCATAAAAATTGATGGCATCACAGCAGAATCTCTTAAAAATAATTCTATAGCATGCCAAACAGATGAAGTCCAGGTATCCTTCTCACCACTGTGAACTGATTTAGTTAGCTTAAATTAAGAGAACAGACTTTTTAAGACAAAAATTTTCTAGGATGAACATCTATTAAGACCGATACCTCCTATGCTGATCAGACTCAATATTTTTACTCTTTAGCACAGTAACTGGTATGACAACAGATATTACTCTCCTCAATAATCAAGTTACTTTCTTAGAGATTCAATAATCTTCATCAAGGTTTTAACTATGATTATCTTCTGGTCGATGGGTTTGAAGGGCTTGGAAAGGATAAAGTCCCCAGGTATCTGAAAGCACTGAAAGAGACTCTGTTTTATTATACCAAAAGAGACTTATTAGCTTATTTGCCTCTGGACTTTAATTCCTAATTTAACAAGAAATGACTAAAAAGAAACTCATCATGATATTCAAGTACATTCTGCAAAATAATGAGAAGTTCCTCTTTAAAATGCTAGCTAAAATTATACTTACACAGTCTCAAGTTCTTCAAATCGTGATGCAGAACATGCCTAAGAAACAGATTCACATTTTTAATTCTAACATCAAAAAGATCAGGTACTACAAAGTACGTATTCTATATACAAAACACCAATAAAATAAAAACAAAAATAAATAAAAACATAATTATATGTTAAAATTAGACCATTTATAAAACAAAGATAGAATGAACTTTAACTATTTTTTATATCCACTTCTTAAAGGATTACAGATTAATATACCAATTAAACACATACTTAAGAGTCAATCTCAAAAAGGACAGGAAATGCTTTTAGGCTTAGGTTGACAAATCAGGCAAAAGACTTGACAAAGATAAAATTCAAATTATTTTATCAACAACACAACTATGGTACAATAATTTTTATGGCAAGTAAACTCAGAGAAGATACTAACTTCTTTATTTTCTAGCATGGTAAAAAAGAGACCCCTCATTTTTTATGTAATATGCTGGTAATCTGTTTATACTATACCTCTTTCAAGTTACGCTGTGCTACCTCCTGAACATGAGCTTTTAAAGATTTGTTTTCTTCTTGAAGATCCTGAAAAAGAATTGGTATGAATTGAATTGATATTCAAGTATAAAAAAGGTGTTTACTTTTGTTTTTAACTTCTCACCTGTAACCATTTCCCTCGATTAGCTAGGTCTTTCTCCTTCTCTTCTAAAACAGTCTTCATGGTATTCAACTGTTCCTCCTTTCCTTTTAATCTGAAAATAAGTTAGTAAGAACTATCAGTGAAAATATTACAGAACTATACAAAACAAAATTACTGGCGACTGGAGAAGTAGATTTTAGGTTGTACTTACAGCCCAAACTGACATAAAATAAACTAAAAAACAAGTATTTTAAGTATAAAAGCATACAAGATTTTGCAGATAATAAATAAATTAAGAAGTATAGGACGATTAGGGTGCCTGGGTGGCTCAGTCAGATAAGCGCCTGCCTTCAGCTCAGGTCATGATCCCAGGGTCCTGGGATCTAGCCCCACCGGGAGCCTGCTTCTCTCTCTTCCTCTGCCCCTCCCCCTGCTCATCTTGTGTTTTCTCTCTTTCTCTCTGTGTGCTCTTTCTCAAATAAAATCTTAAAAAAAAAAAAAAAAAGGTATAGGATGATTAAAGAAAAAAGTTCCATCTATCACTGTAGATCCAGATATTGAATAAATTAGGGTAGCCCTACTCTCACCCCATATCATCCTGTTTAAATCAATACCAGCAAATTTAGATAGCTTATTACCTCTGGTTTGGCTATGAAATATATAGTCAGTTTCACAGTGGCTATTAAAATGGGCAAAGAGCAACATCTCAGTCTGAGGTCATATTCAGATTATAAATTATGAAAAATAAGACTTTCTACTCTATCCCCATTCCCATCAAAAAGCTTAAGTTAAATCCTAATGAAAAACTTAAAACCATAACTTTTTGAGATATAATTTCATATTCCTAAAAATACTACTTGAAATTAAATAAAAAGAAGCTATGATTTTCATTATAATTGTATTTGATTTGTATTTGACTTGTACATACTTGTATTTAACTTGTGGAAAAAAGATATTAAAGGGAAATGAGAGAAATGGTACTTACAAGTTCTGAAGCTCCTGAATTTGAGAAGTAATAGATAACTGAAATACAAAGAAAAAAGCAGGAGAAAAAGCAATTTATAATTCATTCAATTGACCTTTAGTTTTATGATAAACTTTAAAATGTGTACACTTCAAATTACAAAGATCCTAGCTGAATTATTCATGCCAAAATGAGAGGTGTTTGGATTTTGCCTTTCTTGATTCAAATGACAGTAAGAGTAACAAAATAAAAATATAAGTCTAAATAATGTGGTAATTCTAAAGTTGTGAAAATTAGAGTATTAACTGTACATATACCTCTCTACTGTATCAGAGCTCTTCTTTCCAGTCTTCAAAGCCATCTATCTACTCAACAGTACTCAACATTGTGCTCCCTTTTTTTTTTTTTTTTAAATCATACACAGTAATTCAACAGCAACTTTTATCCCCCACTGTCTTCTCATAGTTCCTTCAGATTTTGGCTTAAATGTCAGTTCCTCAAGAGATTTTCCTAACCTCTCAGTCTATATTAGAGAACTGTGATCTTTTTATCATACCCTGTTTCTTTCAACACATGATCTTAAATCATTAACACAGTGCTTTCACAAGTATAACGAACTCAGGAAATACTGTTGAATAACTCTGTTGGATGAATGGATGAATCCTCACTTCCATGCAATCTCACTCCTTTTTCAGTGAAGCTTTATCAGATTAAATTCACCAAAACCCATCTGTGTCCAGTAATCTCAGCTACCTCTGAAATCCCCCAACAAACTCTGTACTTTGTTCTCTAAACAAAGGTTGAGCAATACATATTCTATAACAAAACATTTTAATCCATGCAATTAAAAAAAAAAGGTTAAAAAAGATTTACCAAACTGTTTTGTGTTTAAGTTGGCAAACTAAAATGAAACATTAATACAGAAAACTTTCTAGAAAAGAATCTTTAAAAGTAAAAAAATATATTGAATAAAATATCAAGAACACTTTCTCAAATCAAGCAAAAATAAATAAATAAATAAATAAATAAAAGTACATAACCCAAAATACTTACAGCATACTACTAAAAATTTTTTCTGAGTAACAAGAAAAAACCAAATAGCTCATAAATACACATACACTAAGAAATCTGTCATGCTATGGCTCTGGGATTTTTACCTGTTGAGCCTTTTCAAGCTGGGTATTTCCTATTTCTTCTTTTAGAGCCTCTATTTCCTGTTTCAAATCCTTGACAATGACAAAACAGACAAGATTGGACAATGGAAACACAGAAATTGACGTAAAATGCAATGTACAGACAAACACATGAAATTAAATGATATTCACTAAAGTTGATAAACAAAAAAGAAAAAAAAAAACCCCAACACACAGTTTTCTCTCTCCCAATACCTGAATAGTTTTCTCCTTATTAGCAACTTTGAGAACTTCTGCTTCCAGAAGCTCTTCCACAGACTTGATCTTTCCATCCTTTTCATGAATCCTTAGATGAAGAAATGCAGTACTGAACTTTAATAGAAATCATCAAGATCCACCAAGACATAAAAAAACAGCGCCAACAGGGGTCATCCAAATCAACTCTTCCCATTTTAAGTAAAACGGCAACGTATCTTGCAGATAAGAAGGGAAAAAATACTTGAAGTCTTCCTAGAGGGGTGCCTAGGTGGCTCAGTCGGTTAAGCATACATACCACTCTCCATTTTCGCTTGGGTCATGATCTCAGTGTGCTGAGATCAAGCCCGGCGTCAGGCTCAGCACTAAGTGTGGAGGCTGCTTAAGATTCTCCCTCTCTCTCCCTTTGCCCCTGCCCACCCCCTCTTTTAAAAAAAAGGGGGGGGGGGGAGTATTCCTACATGAGAATTAATCAGTAAATACCAGATGGCTAAAGCTGATACACACAAAGAGAAGCAGGTGACCTGCTTTGAAAGTGCACAAGAATGTTAATAAGACTTGCACCCTGAAGAACACTGGGAAGAATCAAGTTTCTCTCAACAATACTGGCTTCCAGAGTTCTGAAAGCAGTGGCAGAACGTATACACAATATGGCATCAAATTTACAGTGTTCAAGAAGAGGATACATGCTCTCTATATCCAGTATAACCTAGTTGTTTTTTTTAATAGTTCTTACTGCAGAAACAGAAAATTAACAATTTGATGCCATAAGTTAAGAAAATGAATGGAATCAATTATAGAAATAGATGTTTTAGCAATCACACTGCACTAGGAAAGCACAGCTAGGGCGCCTGGGTGGCTCAGATGGTTAAGCGTCTGCCTTCGGCTCAGGTCATGATCCCAGGGTCCTGGGATCGAGTCCCACATCAGGCTCCCGGCTCAGCGGGGAGCCTGCTTCTCCCTCTGACCCTCTCCCCTCTCATGCTGTTTCTCTCTCGCTCGCTCTCTAAAAAATAAATAAAATCTTTAAAAAAAAAAAAAAAAAAGGAAAGCACAGCTAAATTCCCTTAATACATCAGTAAAAAATTCTAGAGTGAAGGTTAAACTAACATACAGCTGTTTAAATTGCACAAAACAAGATTTATGAGCACTAAGAAAATGGACCAAAAGAGAAAGACCAGTTTAAAAATGTCATCACTTACACTTTCTTAAGTTCTTCAACTAGAGATGCAAAAGAAACCTGGAAATAGGAAAGTATCCTACTTAGTAATTTGCTCAAAATATAAATGAATTCAGAAATAGAAAAGTATATTATCCTTAAATTTTCCACTATATCAAAATCCAAATGAGAACAGTAAACCCAGGAATTGATTCTTTCTAGGTTTTTTTTTTTTAATGTTATAATTATGAAAATTAAAAGCACTCTGAAAGTAGCTTTAAGGCTACTGATGGTTAAGTGTAGGCCAAAAGAAAAATCAACAGATACATGTTACAATTAAAAATTCTAACCAGATAAGAAGAAAATACAACTAGGAAATTGCCTATTTCAGACAGCTTCTTCTACTGCTATTTAGAGTCTTTCTTTATATTTGTACACTCAAAACTTTTATCACTTCAGTAAGCAGCAATGACATCCTATCTAAAGTACTCTACCCAGGGCCTGGCATACAGCTATTATTCAATAAATTGCAGCTTCTAGTACTGTTAATCAAGTCCCTAATCATTCACAGATTAAAACTATGACTGACAAATTCCACATTGGTGAAAGGAGGAATAAACAACAGACCTGCTCTATATGAACATAACAGGTCTGTGCATTGTTTAAAAGAGAACAGTTGCAGGATCTACTGAATACATTACCTGATCATTTTGCTTAGCCTTTAAGTCTTGAACTTCTTTCGTCAGAGATGAATTTTCTGTTCTTAATGCCTTTTTCAAAGATACAGAAGCATAACACACTTTTACTTTCTAAAAAATTAGCTATCTTCAAAATATCCTAATTTCTCATTTTTCTTTAGCTGCTTCTTTCCCTCTCTGGAAGGCCCTTGTCACATGTCTACAATTCTGTAACTTCTAGAGATAGCCATTTAATTCATTTATCCCCACAAGTATTTCTACTTATGTTTCCACAACCTCAAGAGCACATAGTATACCACTTGTAAAGTCATTTCTCCCCCTAAACTCAAAGACATCTTTAAACATTTCTTCCAGCAACCCTGTTCTAATCAAGTTAGTTAGGACTAATGATAATCACAAAACAAAACTGGAGTCTCTCCTTTCCCTGGCCTCCAATACTATTTCATGAACTTATGAAGTCTGTTAGTTATCATTTGGGCATGGTGGAGGTGTGGAAGCATAAATTACAAACCAAAAAAAAAGTGTCTATTTCATTAAGATAGTGAATGCTACAATCAACTATGCATTTTTGTATTCCTAATAAAATGTTAAATTTAATGGAAAAGGGGTATCATATATTCATTAAATGTGGATAAATAATATTAAGTTTTAAAAGTTATGGGAAAAATCTTAAATTACAGTAATCCCCTTCATGTTCACTGACAAACCACAAGGAAAACAAATGTACAAAAATGTTTTACATTCAGTTCCTCCTCTTTTGTGGCCACTTGAATAAGTCCAGTTTCAAGTAGTTCTTCTACAGTCTTCAACTTCTCATCTTTTTCTTGAATACTGAAATCATAAATTTAAAACATATTAACTATTTTTCAAGGTAAATGCTATCACTGCTAAATATTTTCTATCAATCAACTCCTGTGTCCCTCATTTCTTATAAACTTAATTCTAGGAAGGTTTCTGAGAATCTTTGATCATGGTCTAAATGTACTTCTTTACCAATAAGTAAAATGTGTTCAAGTAATACATGCTTATTTAGGCTAGCCTAAATAAATAAAATCATTGCCACACCAACACCACAAACCTAATGTAATCCCAAATCAAACCAATCAACAGCATACCACCTTCTTCCATTATGAAGTACAAAGAGCACTTTAAGAATCTAGGTTAATATAGTTAATAATTCTGTTACCTCAAATTTGGTAGAAATGAGTCATTAAAATATAATAAGAAAAACTTAAACTCTTACCATTTTTCCATTTGTTCCACAACATCTTTATTAGGCTAAAATAAAAATCACCCAAAAAAAGGAAAAAGTTTAATTTTACTAAGTTTGCATGAGGCAAAACTAGTTTAAAAATATAATTCTATGAAAATTGTTTAAATTAGATCCAAAATTTAGGAAGGTGATCTACACTT
The DNA here is from genome assembly GCF_011800145.1 of Mirounga leonina. Classification (NCBI taxonomy): domain Eukaryota; kingdom Metazoa; phylum Chordata; class Mammalia; order Carnivora; family Phocidae; genus Mirounga; species Mirounga leonina. The sequence goes on from NW_023270825.1 coordinate 42,951,716, forward strand.
GAAGACTGCTAATAATTAAAGAATTATTTAATCCCGAAAACACAAGACAGAAGAGAAGCAGCTACACAAAAGATACAGAAAAAGATAAAGTATACTATGAGCTAGCAAAATGAGTTAGTTTTTAATTGCCATAAAAGAAAATCTTAAGAATAAAGAAGAGGGGTGCCTGGGTTGCTCAGATGGTTAAGCTTCTGCCTTCAGCTCAGGTCATGATCCCAGGGTCCTGGGATCAAGCCCCGCATCAGGCTCCCTGCTTGGCGGGAAGCCTGCTTCTCCCTCTCCCTCTGCTGTTGCCCCTGCTTGTGCTCTCTCGCTCTCTCTGTCAAATAAATAAATAAAAAATCTAAAAAAAAAAAAGAAAGAATAAAGAAGAGAGGGCAGGGCGCCTGGGTAGCTCAGTCGTTAAGCGTCTGCCTTCGGCTCAGGTCATGATCCCAGGGTCCTGGGATCGAGTCCCACATCGGGCTCCCTGCTTGGCGGGAAGCCTGCTTCTCCCTCTCTCACTCCCCCTGCTTGTGTTCCTGCTCTCGCTCTCTCTCTCTCTCAAATAAATAAAATCTTTAAAAAGAAAAAAAAAAAGAATAAAGAAGAGAATTTGCCTTAATTCTATGTCAATTCTGTTCTTCAAATATGAAAAATCCAAGGCTCTAAAGCCTTGAAGATGAGGAAGGAGACTTTGTTCTTTCTTCTTCTAAATTGATTTTTTGACTTTTTAAAAACTAAGGTGTAATATTTATATGGGCAAGTACAAAACTCCTGTATACAAATCAATTAATTTTTAACATGTAGGTATTATGTGACCACCACCTAGACCAATATATAGAATGTTTTAAAATTGATTATAAATTGCAGGAGCAACACATGAATATATTCTCTTTGTAAGGCATTAAAACATGACATGTAAGCTGACCCCCACTTTTAACCACTTCCCTTCTAGCATCTCCCCAGAAACACAAAAGTCCCCACTGCTATAATTTATTTTGTATCCAGAAGAGGGGCTTCCTCCTTAGCATTCCCAAGCCTTTGGGCAGCTAAGCAGCCTACCAAAACAGGCTTCGGGTGTTTTGCTTTGAACATTTTTTCTGCCCATCCCATTCCCTACCTGTACTCTCCTAATTTTGCTAGTTTCTTACTTTTCCCCCAATTTTATTATAACCATTTTCACAAATACTGTTAATTTTTCCATTGCCAAATCCAAGTCCTAAGACTCCACACTTCTTACATATTTCCAAAATTAACCCCCTTTTCTTCAATGCCTTAGGTTAGGCCCTCGGCTTCATTCATCTCAAATATCACAGTACCGCACTATTCTTCTCTCTGCCTATTGCCTATAAGGAATATTTTGTGAGGGATACAGGAAGAACTTCCCAATGGGAAAAATTTCCCTATCACCAGAAAGGAGACGGAGCTGTCAAAAGTATATTAAGTCAGGTTTATAAACTATGAAAATAAATCATGCAACAAGTTTACAAATCTTTCACCAAGATGGGTTTTTGTCCATCTTTATTTTTGATGATGGCCATCTCATATAAGATTGAACAGGTGCAGTTGGGTGGCTCAGTCAGTTAAGCACTGGACTCCTGATTCCAGAGGAGATCATGATCTCGGTCAAGAGATTGAGCCCTGCATCGTGGCTTCACGTTGGGTGTGGAGCCTGCTTGGGACTCTCCCTCTCCCTCTGCCCCTCCCCCACCACCTCTCCCCACTCCCATCCAGCTAACACACACACTCTCTCTTAAAAAAAAAAAAAAAGATTTAACAAAAAATTTGTGACTGTGTATGGTGATGAATGTTAACTATTAACCAGACTTATTGTTGTGAGTTTTCACATTATCTACACATAAGCCCATCTCAAACTAATGTTTTATGTCAATTACATCTCAATTAAAAAAAGACAACACTATTAAGTCCAAGTTATTTGCACCTTAATCACTTATTGTATTATACCTTTAGTCCTACACACTTGTCCCCCACACAAATTCAAATACCTCATTGTTACCAGAGTGATCTAAAATGCTGACAAAATACTTATTCATCCTTGCAGTATCTTTCAGGGATTTACCAACATGCTAAATCAAGTTCATGGTCCGTACACAGCATACAAAAGTCCTTCATAATCGGGCCTTAGCCAATCTTTCTCTACTCCTTACACTGCATACTTTGCACTTCTACAACATGCCAGTTAACTCTGAATACACCATTTTGGCCACACACCGCCATGACTTTTAACACTGTATTCCCTCAGCCTGGATTTCCCTTTAGCTGTTGGGCAAGTTTGGCAGGCCCTTCTCTGTGGTACCTCTTCACCCTCACTGTCCTTCAGATAGAATTCATTATCTCTTCCTCTAATCCTGTACCACAGTTCAAAAATTTTATTCATCATACTTTTCTGTATTACATATCTATCTCCACACTAAAAGCCATATTCCTGAAGGCAGGAACCAAGTCTCATTCATCTCTGTAGCTTCAGCATGGAGCACAACATCTAGCATATACTCAATTCATAAACATGTAAACATGTAATGAAATTAATTTCCTTTAACAAAGTTACAGTTTAACATGTACTGTTGCTCATCACCTTATCAAATATTCAATTGCAGAAAAAGTGACCAGCTTAGCATCCATACAACCTTTTTACTTTATATATTATTGGCCTAACCCAATCCAATTTTGTTCTCCCCAGACGATTTCCAAAACTACATTTTATACAATAATAAATAAATAATAAATTCTTTTGCAATAAAACACAAACAGGCAACAGGGCAAAGAGAAAAAATTTCCTACTCCTATAGTTTTTACTTAATAAAAATCTACTAAAGAATAAAAATGCTGCTCCTTTGCTATTAAAAAAAAAAAAAAAGGATAACTCAGAACCCTGCCTCCCCAGAAGTTTTATTTTATTTTGAATAAATGAGATCCTAGTAACTGATTTATTTGCATCACTGGGATTATCATACAGGCTTATATCCACATGGAGCCTTCCCTTCTTTAATGTCTAAATAGGTTATCTTACCTGGTATTTGTTGTCTTTCTGCCTCCTACACCTAAAGAAACAACAACTTGGCACCATCACTGATTTGTTTCAATAAGCTCAATCTTTTCCTCCCAGATAAAAATCCATGGAGCAGAAAGACTGATTTTTTTTTTTTTTTAATGTAACTAAACTGTTTATCTCTCAACTGTCACTTAGAATTCTGACTGCTGGATAGGAAGGGGTTAAAGAAAGGTGGAAATCGAAGAAATTAAGATTATACTAATCTTCATCTCTTCTTTCACTAGTAATAGCAATAAAAATGACCAGAGAAGAAGCCAAAGAGATGGTTCTTTGGTCTGCCGAGAGCTAAGTCACAACTATAACCAAAATACACCATCATAGTTACATGCTTTCTAAACTATTTTTAAAAGAGAGAGCTTTAAGAACAAGAAAAATTCTAATTACCAAAGAGCAAATCTTAAATTAGTACCACAAAGTAAGTTTTCCCTAATCAAATTCTTTGAAATAAATTTTAAAAATGTGGCTATAAAATTTTGTTTTGTGGACTGTTCATTTAACTTCCTAAAACTATTCTTCATTAAAACAAAACCTATCTCATGAAAAAAGTTGTTATTTTAACAGAATATCTAAAAGTACATGGAAACCTTAGTAGTAGATAGAAGGCTGATTCAGTTAAGGTAGAAATTAGGGGGTTTTCTTTTTTAATATTAACTTCCACACATACAGGGAATTTTACGTAAGATATTAGAATGGCAATTCTTAAGTCATCATATTCTCTTTAAGGAAAAGAAAAATATAAGGCTAGTGGTTTTGTTCTTGTCTAATGATGGAGAATACATTTTTAGTACAGAACTAAAAGATTAAAAGATTCTAAAAGTTAAAAGATTTGTAAAGATTCCTGTTGTTTTTTTTTTTTACATGTAATAGTTACCAGCACCTTTAATAGTGGAATTCCAGGACAGAGTCATACATTTCTAGGCATTTGTTTTACCTCCCGTGAAGTTAATTTAAGGAAGTATTTAAAACCTTATACACTGAAATAAGTGTTCCAGAATCTCTATAACCAACTCACAACTCAACATTCTGCTTTTTTGGGTAAGAAGTAAAACAACCAAAAATCATCGATCACATTTTACCTCTTCCAAGTCATTAATGTTGCATCTCACACCTGGTATTTTATGTAGCTACTAAAATTTTAAACGCTGCCAGCTAAACTGTAACCAGAGACTGTAAGATACAGCCAGACTTCAGAGATGATAAATTGAGGGGAAGAATTCTTACAATTGATGAAATGTATTTTATAAGCTATACCACAACAATGAGAAACAAGAATAAGATTTAAGAATAAGACTTAAAAAATTATTTTAGGATTACAGTGGCATGAAGCCATGTCCCTGCACTGCACTAAATATCATCAGTTTACCATTATCTCCTCTACTGCCTTTTGTTTGCAAGGGTAAACTATATACAAAGTGATAAAGAATACTCAAGGCACTTACTAACATATTCAAGAGGGGGAGGAGAATAAGTAGATTATTTCTTAAACAGATGTTAACAAATACTTCCAGTGTTTGGCACAGCTACCTTACACCAATTCAATACCTGCACAATGTGAATTTTAAAATAAAAAAGAAAGCATGCATCTGTGAAAGGAAGTGCTATCATTTGCAGAACTTACATTTCAGTTTCTAATACAAGCTACCAAATTTAACACTATTAGAAAAACATTCAAAGCTTCTATTTTAATGTGTCATCTAATATCAAGAGTTTCTAGAATATTTTTAAACACTGCAATCTGTAGAGCTCTGTAGGAGAAAAGTCTGAAGTCAACTCTTAGGAACAGCTACAGGATGGACACTGCCTGGGGCTCTAGTTTATGAAGCCATGCTTACTAAGGCTGCTATAGTTTTGATGGCTTGCTATAAATATAGAAGAGTCTGATGGCAGCAGGAGGTAGAGAGGAGATGAAAAAATAAATATTCCAAGGGAAAGCAATTAAGGTTTAAGATGCCTGCTTAATGCCAATCACCAGGCTAAGCACTACACAAAAACTTCCCCATTTAAATCTAACAAGCTTATGATGTAAATAAAATCTCAGTGTGAAAGATTTGGAATGAAAGGTCTCAGAAAGGTTAAGCAATTTGATCAACATCACTACGCTTTTAAGTGCTGGTAGCAGGTTTCAAACCCACTCTTTTTTAAGAAACCATGTTGCCTTAGAAAAAAGGCTCCAAAAGTGAAAGATTTTTATCCTGAGAGCCAAATGTATCAAAATGACTTAAATGCTTTTTATGTATTCTATTGCACTTTTTTTAAAGTGCTTATAAAAAGGCAGTGAGCATTAGCTTCCCCTCAGGGAAGAAAAAATATTTTCCTTAGACACTTGATAAGCACAAGATGAACAGAAATGCAATGAAAAGATACATCCATACTTGAGCAAAACTCCTCAAAATGAACGAGTTGGTTAATATTTAAGAAGAACCAGATCTTTTTAATATTAGATATTTCTGCCTTGTAATTCAAGAAAAGCCTTACCTGTTCAGAAACAAGAGTTTGTAGCTTCTGAACTTCTAATTGTAATGCTTTGTTTTGGTCATTTAGAATCTGAAAAAAGAAATCTCAATTTACTGTTTTATTAAGAAAAGATAACAAAGCAATCATTTGAATAGGTTAAAAAAAATCAATTCCCCCCAATTCAAACCCATATTATCCCTTCAAGTATTCTTAAAGTGACAGGTGAATTATATACTGATATAACAATGCAAATCTCATGTGGTTTCATTTTTCATTTTCAGTGAATATATTTCCAAAATATAGAAATACAGTACTAGTATAAACTACATGTACAATGACCTCTAAAACAAGTTTCGACTAAGCCCCCCAATTCAGTCATGTGCTTTATCCCAAAACAGTGTTTCACATGTATTTCAAAGAACTGAAACCGCTTGTGCCAATGGATTCCGGGAAATTCTCCTTTCTTAAGTGAATATTTACAGGATTCTTATTAAATAAAAGCAAAAAAAAGGAAGAAGAAGAATGCAAATCTCATACACATGATGAGAGGCACCCCAGCAATAAGATTGCTTTCCAATACACAAGCTGAGAGGTCGTGACCAGAAGCTAGCACTGCACCGACAATGGAGGCAGTTAAAACCATCACAAACTACCAACTGGAAACTACAGCAAAGACTGAAGCAAAACAAATATCAAAAGTCTATTATAAGAACAGATAAGATAATCTAGGCAAAAAGTGTATGATAACATTCACTGTCTGTATAAGCCCAAATAAACTACAGAAACATTGCTTCAGGGTGATTTCATATAAAAAAACTAGTATTTCTAGACTCACTTCAACTGAGAACTATAGAAGGTTGTTCTAAGCTCAGTTGACCAGCTTAATCACAAACCTTAAAGTCTTCCATTTTGTTTGAAATTTCACACTGCAGCTGTTCTTCAAGCAATCTTATTTGATCATCCTTAACATGAATACTATGAGAAAAAAAAATCAATCAAAATAATTCATACATTCAAAGGTTTACATAAATTATATGCACAACTATCAGTTATGAGTACCAGTAACTTCTGCAATTATACTTGAATATAAATGTACGAATGGCTCCATGTACAGCAACGCTTTACTCACCTTTTTTGCATCTTTTCCAGTTCATGTGCAGCAGCAGCCTGTGTTTGGAATGGGATGAGAATTAAACCATTTCTTAGGAAGCACTCCAAACTATTCTTTCCCTTATTTTTATATACCAAAAAGCTGTATTTCCATATATTTGAAGTAAAAGTTAAAGCAATATCTACACATTTCTGTAATACATTTTGCTGTCCAGTATTTTGGACTTCTCACTGGTCAAATTTTATCCAAATAAAAGTATATCCTTTTTTGATTAAATAGCAGAAAGCTAAAACAAATCAGCACATTAACAATGTTTTCATGGATTCTTCTGAGATCTTAAATGTGATCAATTCATTTGATCAAACATGAGTTTCAACATGAAAACAGTACTATGTAGGTGGGTTTTGAGTGTCACGGTCAAATAGAAGAGGCTTTCAACAATATGCCATGCAGCCAAACACAAGTAACCATTATATTTACTATGTATATGAATGAAATTAGGGCTTGCAATAGTAAGTATAGACAAGGTCAAATTCTGAAGTAAATGCTCAACAGCAATAAAGATCTACCTGTTCATTTGCCAGGGCCTGTAACTTTTGCACTTCGGCTTTTAATAAGAAATTCATATTCTGTATATCCTAGAATAAGAAGGAAATATTAAAAATATTTAACATAACTGACTTTAAAATTGGTAAAGCATCTCTTCTACCTAAGTAAAGGTCTCAAAGCAAAGGCCTCAAATCACAATTTCTTAAATAGGAAAAGGAAATCATCAATTCCTGTTATTGAGCATATTTCCCAAATTACTGTGAATTACATCATGTGAGAAAAGCCCTCTGAACTTCTCCTCTTGGAAGGCTAAAGAGGATTTTGTAGTTTAATAAAGAGTAGACACTTTTCAAATGACTTTAGAGTATTTTCCATTCTTCACAGATGGTCATACTGATTACCATATCAGGGTAATTCAATGCTTATAAAATACTGTTGCCATTTATCAGGATTACTGTACCTTAAGTTCTTCCTCTTTACTTGTTAAATGATCATGTTCATTTGCTAAAGAATCTTCAGTCTGTTTTATCTGCTTATCCTTTTCAGCAATCCTTTAACAGGAAATACATTTTTACATATAAACATTTTGAAGTCAAGTCACAAATCAAAGGATTAAAAGCCTTAAATATGCTCATGCTTACTTAAGTAGTTTCTCATGCATCTGCACCCTCCATTTCTGTAGCTCCTTTTAGTTTAGTAATATCTATCACATACATTACTACCACTCCCTAAGATACATACCCCTTTTTTAAAATTTGAGGTAAAAAGAAGTAATTATTTTAAGCTCGCAAACCTGGTAATGCCAAAGCCAGACTTTAGGTCTTCTGAACTCAAGTGAGCCCTATCTATGCAAATTAAAAAATATACTAAAAACACAACCTTGTTTTGGGTATACCACCATACAGTTGAAATACAGAATAGGTACAACTACTTACTAGGCACAAAAACTAACTTACTTCCATTAATCTCAAACCACAATTCTCTCTTGCCAATACAAAAAGGCTCCCCAACTCTTTTTATGATGAAGACATAAAAACACAAAATGTGCAATGTTTAGGAACTCAACTCACTGAGGGAGGGAGAAGAGCAAAAATTGCTCCAGATCTAGTTAAGAGTATTTTCTGAACAAGTCAGAATATAAAATAAATCATAAGTGTTGATGGAACAGGTATCATTTAGTGGTGACTAAGCAATTATAAGAGAAGTGTAGAAAGGCAGGCTTACACTTTATGTAACTCTTCTGCTAGAACTGAAGCAGAGGTCTAAGAAAGAAAAACAGTGTCAACATAAAAGCATTTAAGAAGAAGTCTAAAAGTTGGACAATAATCAAACAGAATTAAAATTAAAAGAAATTAATGTATATCAAGTTGTCAAGGCAGTATCTGGCCCATGAAGAAATTAATGTATATCAAGTTGTCAAGGCAGTATCTGGCCCATGATGAGTGTTCAGTAAATAGTAGCTATTATTCTGAAAGCAACTTTGATCACCAACAACCAGTATTAGGAATTACATAGCATAAGACAGTTCAAATGAAAACAAATTGCCAGGCCTGGAAATTATATAACTGACAAGTACCAAATATACAGGAAAAACACCTACAAAGGCCATGTTTCATCTTTATCTTAGTAACAACTTCCAATAATAAAATGATACAGTTCATAGTTAAGATAACAATTAAGTCATTTGGTAATAACCATGCTCATCTTTACTTTTCAAAAACATACTTATAGCATTCTCTAAGTATTTAATTCCTGGTAAATCTTCTAGAGCTACCTTCTCAGCTAACTTAATATTCCAATTCACTTGGAGTTGATAATTTATATATATATGTACCCTGACATATAAACGGACTCTTCTATAGTAAAAAATTCTTACCCAATTCCTTTTAGACTATAGTTTCTACAAAGAAAACAACTAGAAAAAAATATGTGCAATCTCATAGTTTCGGGAGTTTGAAATTGCCTGAACCTCAAAAACAAGTTTTTAATGTTAAAATTACTTTTTAACATAGAAAAAGCTAGTACTTTTTCTACAATTTTTAGAATTTTAAAGTTGAGGAGCTGAAATTGAAATGAACAGTATGTATATCACAGAAGTAAGTACTTACAAGTTTTTTTTCTTTTTTCTTAATGTTGTATTATAGATATATACACTTTATATCTATGTTACAAAGCAATGTTGCCAAAGAATAACAAGTCTAACAATACAACTTGCAAAACTCTGGAAGGTATCCCCACTCACTGAACAGAAGTTTTAAAATGATCTTTTTGCCTACATAATCTGAGATTATGTATTAACATATAGTATTACATTATTAACATACTGCTACCACCTGAGTGTATATAGTTTTCCCTTATGGTTAGTCAGTATTTAGTAAGCATTTTTAAATACATAAACCACTATTCCTAACACCATTTGGCCATTTTTTCTGTTCTGTGTCAAGACTATGCACATTTCTTCCTTCTATGGTAGAAACTCTCCATTAGTTGGATTTGGCTTTTTTTCTTGGTGTTTTCCCACAGCACTATACATAATTATCAGAGTGCTTAGCTATCAGAATCATCACTGTATATTCATGGACTAGTTTCCCAACTACTAATCCAGTGCTTGGCACTCAACAGGCATTCAGGTGATTAATTTAATGGCTAAGAATTATTTATTATATAATGTCATTATTAAATTTATACATTTCATATTATATTATTATAATATACATTAGAAATGACAAGCAATATGAAAGCACAATTACCTGGGCTGCTATCTGGGAATGGAATTGTTGAATTTGAGCTTTCAAAGCCTCGTTCTGCTCCAAAATATCCTTTCATAAGTAACAACCAAAAAGGAGAGGGGGGAAAAGTGTGCTGTTAACAAATATGCCAAAATGTACATGAACAAAATGAGGTACAAACTTGTTTATCTTTAAAAAGGCATTCTTAGATTCCAAAGCCATAATTTAAACAGCAATGACTAAAGGACTCTATTTTGAGAGTTGCTGTAGAAGGTAAAAATTAAGAATAAGTTGTGTTGCCCCGAATCTAACACAAAGAATTTAAGACTGGGAGGACATCTTTAAGCACATATTCAAACACACCATACTGTGACAACTGCTCAAAAATTAAGTTATAATTATTCATCACCACTACACAATTAGGATAAGGTAGACTATCCGTTCTCTTCTACAGAGACACATCCAGCCACTGCCTACCTTTATTTTTTAAAAAGAGAGAGAGAATTAGATACCTGAACTTGCATTTGTAAAGACTCTTCTTTGGTCACCCTTTTTTGCTCTGATTCCATTAACTGCATTAGTCTTTGCTCCAACTGTTGTTTTGATACCAAGGTATCTGTGAGCTTACTATGCAGACTCTGTACTTCATTTTCTTTGGCCACAAATTTGCTCTGTAAATCTGTAACAAAACATAGTATTTTACAAAGTTCTCTTCCTTTGCCTGGTTACTACCACTCATCTTTAGCACAGGTATCATCTCCTCCAGAAAAAAATTCCTTGAATCTCTCCTCAGGATGTAAGCTTTCTGAAAACAGAACTGCCTTTTCTCTATATCCAGAGCAGTGTCCAAGGGTTGGTACACAGTACATACTCAAAAATGTGTTAAGTGAATGGCACATGAATGTTTAAAACTATTGTATCATTTCTTGAAAGCATTCTTTATTTCCCCAAATACACTTTAGTAAGTTATCAAGTGAATCTCTTATAAATTCCCTATACTTTCCTACTTGGAAAACAGAGAAAGATGTTGATGGCTGACAATGTCCTGGTGTAGAACGAAGTACAACTTTTCTGTCTGCTTCTCTTCTTAGCAATGACCCCAAAACAACAAAGAAAATGAGAAACAAACACAAACTATCTTTGATGCAATCAAATTAACTCCAAATCCAGAAATTAAGATAAAATGAATGGAGAGATAATCACTAACTTGGAAGGGGAAGGTGTTCAGGAAATCTGGAAAGGCTCGGGAAATGGAGATACTAGGTATCATAAGAGTTACCTCTTGGCCCCATAAAATAAACAAGTCCACCACCACTACCACCAAGGAAGAGAGGCAAATATAGGGAAAAAGAGAAAATGCGTGTGTGTGCATATTTTAAGATGTTACTGCCATAACAAGACACGATTAACAGAATGAAACACAACTCAAAAAAGAACTCCTTATAATTAAACATAATGGTCATATCCAGGATTAGAACTCAGAAGAGCATAATTATTTCTTTACCAGCAATAGTGAAAGTTAAAACACTGAATTAATGCCTTCAAACTTCTGTGGGAAAAATTATTTATAACCTAGAACTCTCCATCCAAACAAACTACCAATCAAGCATGAAGGTAGAAAAAATAAAAACCTTTTCAGATATGCAAAGCCTTAACCAATGTACTTAAAGGCATACTCTCATGGAACTAAAAGATACGCGATTAAACGAGGGAGGAAAGCAAGAAAGTTGGTGGTGACAGTATCCAGAACACAGTCTCAGGAAGACAGCTATGGAGCCAACCTAGAAAACACACAAGTCTTGGAACAGGAAGACGAAGGACTCCAGAAGGAAAAACTGAAAAGACTCTCCACTACCTCATATGTTGAGAGGTGGGCAGAGGAGAGAGGGTTAGAGTTTAACCATAGGTAAAATTTTAAATCATAAAATAAGGATCAAACAACTTAAAAACATAAAGCAATAATTAGCTCAAGAAATTAAACAACATTATTCATGAGAACAACTGCAGTTTTAATATTTCTCTTGGCTCAGGACTGAGTTACACTGTCATAATCATGTCAACAACAAATACTGACATGATCAAGAAGTATGTGTAACCATATTGGTAGAATGAGGGGAAGGTGGGAGGAATGGTGTGGGAGTTAAAACCTCATTTCCCCAAAATAAAAGTCAACAGATACCTATTAAGAGATAGCAGTATGTGTACAAATAGTATGTGTATTTAGAAATATGATGGAGAATACCAAAAGCAAAAATGACTGCTTCTGGTGAGAGTGAGGTTTTATGGTTTAGAGTTACATAGTTTATAGAGAAATATAGTTTATAGCTCAATTCTTTTGTCAAAATTCATATGTGCTTCATTGATGAAATAAAAAATATAACTTTAAAAAATAAGCTAATGTATCTTAACATAGACATAAACTTTATGTATAAAGAAAAAGGCCTTTAAGTATCTTGCGTATATTTAAATATGGAACCAAAGGGAAATACGGGAATGGAGGGACGGTAGGCATGGGGAATCAGAGGAAACCAAAGATCTAAAAAGCCAAAATTGTATGATCTATCCTACTGTTTGGAACTATAATTTACTACACTGACTCCTACAGGAGAAAAGGAGTAATGGAGACAAATAACACACAATACAAGCTCCATTATCTCCCAGATGGAGTCATCAAATTAAGAATAAGTAATGAAACTTAGCATTTAAGTAGACTGTTTTAAGTCAACTATTTGAAATGGTAATGCTCTTACTTTCTCTTCACAATACAGAAAGTGAGTGCTTCCTTACAAACAAAAAATAAAGAGGTAATCAAGGAACCAAAGGAAATAACTACAGAAACGAAAACACACAAACTAGGTTCCTATTACCCTATTATAAACTATAATTTTATCTGCAACTTAATGCTTCAGGATAAAGCTAGTAGAGAATTTATTTTAGAAATTCTAAGAAATCTTAAAAAAATAAAGGTACTCCGAAAGTGCAAAAGCTATTTTTATTGGCCTTAACAAAAAGGTCAAATCATACTTTCTTCGTATATAGAGAGGGGAGAAAATTTAACCCAGGACTATATACTAAATTTACATGAATACCTCTCCCCTTACCTTGCTGTGCTGCCTCATGCTCTGCTGTTCTCTTCCTGATATAGCTCTGGACTTCTTCCCACCTTCTCTCAGCTTCTTGTAGCTGAACCTGGAAAAAGGTTAAGTCAGCACAGTCACAGGATTTCAAAAAAAAAAAAAGGCATCGTCTTTACTCTTGTCATAAAACTGCTTATTCCATCAGTCTCCTACATTAATAAAATATGCAGATATGCCCAGACTTATACAAAGATATCAGCCACAGTCATTCTACCCTCCAAAATGCAGGATTTACAAAAACCAAATATTTGTGCAGGTAGATCACTATAGCTACTACTATGTATATATCTGACCTATTAGCTATGATCTGTTTCCCATTTTTATTTTCTTCAGCTGATAGGCTTTCAAAAGACAGGATGGTATCTTTACTGCTAAACCCCAGTAGGAACCTAAAATTCAAATTTTGAGATAGAGCACAACACTTCAATGATGACTATGGTCTTTAGTATCATTTATCTGCTTATCCATATCCATATGGAACTTCCATATTTATAAGTGCCAGCAGTAAACACACCAGCAAGACAAATTTTGAATAAAAGGACAATTATATCAATCTCCCACAGGGACCCATAAAAACTTCAAGAAAACAAACTGCACTATTTTCCACATTCAATTATTCTCAAAGTCCTTTTAACCCCTACCACTCTGGAACTGGTATTAGGTATGATTCTACCAATGACCCAGGAAGGAATCTAATACACTGGACTTACACAAATTGAACTATATGTTCAATAAATCCTCTCCCCAGTAAAAGGAGGAAAGTACAATTCTATTCACCATTCTACTCAATGTGCATATGCTATAAGGTGCAAAAGAAACAAATCTATTCCTCTGTAGCCTGAGCAACCCCACATGCATCACTTCTCAGCAGGAGCTTCTCATGGTACTAAGTACCATTCTGGTATCTAAAGAAACTGTGATTTTTTTAATACTACGGCTCAAGTGAAAGCTACTGGAGCATTTCTTGGTCTTGTGCTAAAGCAAAGGAAAATCATCTATTCCAATGCTGGAAGAAAAATATGCTCTAGTGAACTTACTGAAAAATCCAAGTTATGGATGATAAATAATATTAAAGGTAATTTTTACCACTTGATTTTTGCCTCACACATGTGAACCCTAACTGCCCAAAGAAGAAATTGTTTGTATCTGTCCATCAGCAAATTTTATTTTTCCTATCTTCAGTCTTTAACTTCAGATTCAAGCCTATATTCAATTCTCTCATTACTGCACATGCTTCTACACAGGCAAAACACTTAGACTACAGATTCCTTTAAGCCTCAAACTACCTTTCTCAAACCTACATACATATTTAGGTCCCTGAACTGAATATCTACATTATTTATGAAATGATAAAGATAAATAAAAAAAATAATATCTACATTATTTATGAAATGATAAATAAAGATGGGAATAGATCACCTTCAACTGAGTAACTGCTTGTTCAGCATTCTTCTTTTGGACTTCCTCTTGCTGTAGCTTTCCTGTTTTCTCAGTTAGCTCATTAACCAACCTAGCATAATCCTGGCGTAGTTTATTTAGTTCAGCAGACTGCCTGAAAACAGTAACTGGATTAGGAACCTCCTATTATTACAAACACATAAAAAGAATAAACAAAACATATTTGATATTTGTTTTTCTGAGTAATTCCACTTACAGCCAAGTGAAAAGAGAATGTTTTAAGTGACTACTAATAATGAAGTCTGGTTGACTATAATCTCTGAATCATTCTGGTAACAATTACACAAATTCTAAAATCACCATAATCAAGAAAAATGGATGGCTACATACTCATGAGCATAAGTCAACAGTGTCACCCTCAAACTGGTGTTCTGAAAATCTATTAAAATCAGAGTGCTTATTCTTGTAAGCATGCGACTAACACTTCTCTAAGGCAGTTTCTCAAAGGAAAGCCCAGAGCCAATTTCATCACCATCACAAGGAATATGTCTTAATATGCAGATTCCTGGGCTCCACCTCAAAGCCACTGAATCATAATCTTTTATGGGTAGGACTCAAGAATATGCTTTTTTAATGAAATGCCAGATGCTCTTCAGAATAATGAAGTTTAAGAACTACTGTTAAAGGGGATAGATGTTTTAAAACTTAAATATTCAGTTTCATAAATGTGTAGACAGTGTTGCACTGCTAGCACTAATATTTATCAGAGTTTAGCTGAAGAGGTTCTTCACATAGCAAGAAAATTGTTTTTGAAAATTCATTTTAGAAACAAACGTAAAACACAGAAGTCTAACCAAACACTATCAAACGCCATTTTGATGGTCCAAGAAAATATTCCGCCATTCAATGAAAATATTCTGCCATTCAATTAAAAATAAAGCATTTGGAAACATACTTGCTTTCTAGCTGGTTTGTAGTGTTGCTGACAGCATCTCTCAGTATGCCATTCTCCTGCTTCAAGTGAGCTATCTCTGCCTCCATCTGCTCACGAACTTGCTGGAACTAAAAGTATTTTACAAACATAAGATTTTTAGAAACAAAGACTGCCAAAATGAACTTAAAAGAAACTTTATTATAATGAGAATGTAAAAAGAATCAAAAGAATGAAGTCTGGACCATCTTTCTCAAATAAATATAAACAAATTTAAAGGATGAATTACATTTTTATTGTGGTGAATGCAAAGTAAATACAAGCTGCCACAACATTCAAGAATGCAAGTGGATGCTAGCGGCTACCATACTGGAAATGTAAAATAAATACAAACAGAAATGCTGTTTTAGAAATAAAAGACTTAGAATTTCCCTCCTACCCAACAGACTCCTACAGAATAACCCTATCTTGATTCTGTATCAATTTCATGTCAGCAGTTTTCAATGAAAGATTTGTAATCAAAGTTTAAAAACTGAAAATATGTTTAACACATTTATATTAAGTTACAAACTGAGCTATAACCAAATAGATGGCAAATTCATCACGCAAAAATCTACTCACTAAAATTATTTCTTATCTCAGAATTACAGAACCAAGAGAAAGAATACTGAATCTCATATTCCCATAAGGATAGGTCTCATTTTAGAATGTGGAATAATCTTAATAATTTTAAGAAAACTATTTAACTGAGAGAAATTAAAGTATATATATCTATTTTTCAGAGAACAAATCACATAGAACCTATATCCTGGCTTCTCTAAAAGAAAAAATAAATCACCTTCCACCCTTAATAAGAGTACTACAAATACTTGACTAATTTCCAAATTAATATAAGTAGCAATTAAGGAAAAGAAAAAAATCACTTGAGACTAGGAAAATCAGTTCTTCAATAACCCATTTACTAATGGGAAAAAAATATATCAAATGGCTGGGGGTTAGAAAGATAGAGGACTGGGTCAAATGAAAGCACAAAGCAGTGGAAACTGTAAGAATCTGACAACAGATTCATTCACTTCTTCTTTGCTATTAGTGTTTTTCTGTGGAAAACACTGGGACTTTGATAGCAGTGAAGAAGAATTTAAAATTTTTCAGCATGAGACTAGCAATGTGATCAAAATAATATCTTAGAAACAAATATCTGATACTATTTACATGGTAGAATGGAAATGAGAGACTGAAAAGCCACTATAATTATGCCAGTATGAAATAATAAACTGAGGTGATGTCTAAGAACTGAATGCAAGAGTACCTTGAAATAAAGTATCTTAAAGATTTCAGAAAAAAACTGTAAACCGAGCAAGAGAGAGAAGGCGAAGTATTCAAGCATAAGGATAATAATGCCTCAGATGTTGGAAAATAAGAACTTAATCAAAAGCAAGAGTTTGATTTTAGACATATGTTAAATTAGAGGTGATGACGAGAACTTCCAAATTGAAGCATCAGCTAGCAATGGAAATAATTCAAAAAATCACTGGCCTAAGAAGACATGAACAGACATTTTTCCAAAGAAGACATCCAAATGGCCAACAGACACATGAAAAAGTGCTCAACATCACTCGGCATCAGGGAAATCCAAACCAAAACCTCAATGAGATACCACCTCACACCAGTCAGAATGGCTAAAAGTAACAAGTCAGGAAACGACAGATGTTGGCAAGGATGCGGAGAAAGGGGAACCCTCCTACACTGTTGGTGGTAATGCAAGCTGGTGCAGCCACTCTGGAAAACAGTATGGAGGTTCCTCAAAAAGTTGAAAATAGAGCTACCATATGATCCAGCAATTGCACTACTGGGTATTTACCCCAAAGATACAAATGTAGGGATCCGAAGGGGTACGCGCACCCCGATGTTTATAGCAGCAATGTCCACAATAGCCAAACTATGGAAAGTGCCTAGATGTCCATCAACTGATGAATGGATAAAGAAGATGTGGTATATATATATATATACACACACACACACACACACAATGGAATATTATGCAGCCATCAAAAAAAAAAAAAAAAAAAACCCGAACTCTTGCCATTTGCAACGATGTGGATGGAACTAGAGGGTATTATGCTAAGCGAAATAAATCAATCAGAGGAAGACAAGTATCATATGATCTCACTGATACTCTCAGGAAACAAACTGAGGGTTGCTGGAGTGGTGGGGGGTGGGAGGGATGGGGTGGCTGGGTGATGAACATTGGGGAGGGTATGTGCTATGGTGAGCGCTGTGAATTATATAAGACTGATGAATCACAGACCTGCACCCCTGAAACAAATAATACATTATATGTTAAAAAAAAAAAAAAAAAGAAGAAGAAGATAGTAGGAAGGGAAAAATGAAGGGGGGAAAGGGGAGGGGGAGACGAGCCATGAGAGACTACGGACTCTGAGGAACAAACTGAGGGTTTTAGAGGGGAGGGGGGAGGGGAATGGGTTAGCCCAGTGATGGGTACTAAGGAGGGCACGTACTGAATGGAGCACTGGGTGTTATACGCAAACAAGGAATCATGGAACACTACATCAAAAACCAATGATGTAACGTATGATGACTAACATAAAAAAAAAAAAAAAAAATCACTGGCCCAGAAAGCTCAAATAGGGGGAATATTAGACCCCACTAGGTAAGCCGACCCAAACCATGTTCTTCATCAATGATAAAAATGGTATTTCAATCTTAGAGAAAGAACAAACCAACCAACCACTGGTTCAGACTTAACTGGAATCATGGAAACAAGCAGTATGTAGAAAAGACAGTAAGAACTGAACCTTCTGAAACGCTCAAAGAAGAGAGGTAAAAGTAAGCCAAGAGACGGTCACTTAGGCCAAAACCTTAGAAGTCATCCTT
Organism: Mirounga leonina; assembly: GCF_011800145.1. Lineage (NCBI taxonomy): Eukaryota > Metazoa > Chordata > Mammalia > Carnivora > Phocidae > Mirounga > Mirounga leonina. The sequence goes on from NW_023270825.1 coordinate 42,969,975, forward strand.
CATTATCAGCTCTCTCTTGCTCTCTCCTCCACTCCATCACCAACCCCCCATCTACTAACTCTTTCTTCTGGATCACTCAAACTCAACCCCTCACTGTCAACATCTGATTTTAGGCCCTTGTTCTAGGACATGGATTCCTGCAAAAGCCTTGTAATTATCTTGTTCCACTCTCCACACTGCTACCAGAGTAATAACTAAAAATACTAATATAATCACACTGCTGAGTTGCTTAACTCCTTTAATGAAGACTGGCTCCCCAGTCTTCAGGTATATAAGGCCCTTTAAGACAGGGCCTCTATTTACATCTCTAGATCTTTTCCTCATTCTAGCCCTGATTTCCAAACACAACTCCTACTGCATTTCTCATGAACTATTATCACTAAGCAATCTCTATCAGAAACACCTGGGATGCACTCATTAAAAAGCTACATCCTGGGCCCCAAAATAGACCCACTGAACAATAATCACCTCTAGGGATGGGACTAAGGAATCACACCAAGTAATAACCCAGTACCCATTTCTTCACTCTCTTATCTGATAATGCCTAATTGTTTTAAAACATTCAACACAGTTTGCATATCATTTCTAACAAGACTTCCCTATAATCCTCATCTTCCCTACTCCCCAACCCAATGGTTCCGAAGCACCCACTGCTTACCTCTACAGTAATCCCCCCCCTTACCCACAGGTAATACCTTCCAAAGACCCCCAAGTAGATGCCTGAAACTGCAGAGTACTAAACCATGGGTATACTATGTCTTTTCCCTATACATACGTACATACATACATATCACAAAGTTTAATTTATAAATTAGGCACAGTTAAGAGATTAATAACTAAAAATAGAACTATAACAATATACTGTCATCAAAGTTACATGAAGTGATTTCTCTCTCTCAAAACATATTGTACTGAATTCACTCTTCTCGTGATGATGCGAGATAATAAATGCCTACGTGATGAGATGGGAGGTAATGACATAGGCACTGTGACACAGTGTTAGGCTACTGCTGACCTTCTGACAATATGTCAGAAGAATCATCTGCTTCCAGGCCATGGTTGACCATGGGTAACTGAAACCACCGAAAGTGAAATGGGGATAAGGCAGGACTACTATATTGTAATGGAGTATTTACTTGTCAGCTTCTAGCCTCTGCCTCATCCCCCCGCTCGAAAAGGTGCTCACTTACAGACAGGGAGCCAGTTTAGCCAATGTACCATCGCCCAGCACACAGCCTTACACATATTAGGCACTTAAAGTCTGCTAATTAATGAATGCAAAGTTTCATTTTGTTTTCAAAAAATGAAAAGATACCTTCATCTGCATCTGCTGAGTCTCTTGATAACTAACATGCATTTTGTTTTGAAATACATTATGTTCCTTTTCTAATGTTCCAATCCGATCTTTCATCCTTGCTATAACCACATTGCTTCTTTCTTTCTCTGACATCATTTCCTAGAATAAACCAGAAAAAAAAATTATGAAAACCTACTAAAAAAAATAAGTACCATAAGATTATAATAAACATTTTTAGCATCAGTAAAAATGATACAAGACAATCATGAATTCTGAAATAAGTACATGCTTGAGGTCAAAGGTTTAAAAAAGAAATTGTCTCTGCATCTTACCTGCATCCACCTGTACCAATTACTTTCATAAACACTTTGCTGTTCTCTTTATTCTTATTCCAAATGCACTTTCTGGTCTGAGTTAAAGAGCTGAACCTAGAATAAATCCTACAGTCTAACTTGAGTATAAGAAAGAATAGTTTTAAGGCAAAACAATTAGTTTTCTATTATTTGCAGGTACTAGCTTTTAGGATTTAGAAAAGGCCTAAAAAAATAACCTAGCGGAGAAAAAAAGAAGTCTCTTCCCTGAGAGAAAAGAAAAAGACATGTTCATAGCAGAATGGAAGACTGGAATAAGGGAAAGTAAAAAATCAGAACTCCAAGTTTTATTATTTTCCCAAGTCAAATCTTAAAAGGGTGATTTCATTTTATATTGCAACTATCACGAACTCCTAGAGCAAATATTATCGAAGTAAAAGAGAGCCAACCAACTTTAAAGTTATCTGCAGGCATGATCAGTTTATACCCCCTCATCTAAGACACAAAAAACTTAAAACTTTTTTTTTAAGTGAGTATATGCACACATGCGGGGGCTGGGGGGTGGGAATGGGACAGAGCAAGAGGGAGAAAGAGAATCTTAAGTAGGCTCCACGTCCAGCGTGGGACACAACACTCAATCTCACAACTCTGAGATCATGACCTGAGCCAAAATCAAGAGTTGGATGCTTAACTGAATGAGCCACCGAGGCACCCTCAAAATTTATAACTTTTATGTACTTGATGGTTTCCTCCCAGAAGAGTTTACGTCCATCTGCAAAGTGTTATACTGATGTATATAATACACTTAGGAAGAAGTACACACATCTTAAGTATATAGCTCAATGAATTACTATGAAGTGGATACCTTTTTAATTTTTAAAATGATAGTCAGAAAACCATAGCCACATAAGGCAACATGCTTATTTTAGTAACAACTTTGATTAATCTTAATCTGACCAAGTTTTTCCATTAACTTTTTACTTCAAATTCACATAAAAGGTTTTATATTCAAATGAGGCCATCCTCATAATGTCATCAAGTAGCTTCATGAATGATAAAAAACCTCATTTACTGTATTTAATTCCTAAAAGGAGAAACAGTACCCCAAGAAGAATAAGACCACATTTTCCATAGAATTTCAATTACGTTCTCAGTCTACATAATTTTTTTGGAGATATAATTGACATAGAACATTATATAAGTTTAAGGTATACAACATGGCTCGATATTTATATATATTGCAAAATGATCACCGTAATAAGTCTAGTTAACATCACCACTATAGTTACAATTTTTTTTTCTCATGATGAGAACTTTTAAGATATACTTTCTTAGCAACTTTCAAATATATAACACAGTATTACTAACTATAGTTACCAGGCTGTACATTATATCCCCAGGACTGATTTATTTTCTAATTAGAAATTTTTATCATTTAACATGATTTTTACATAATTTTTTAAAGGTTTTTTGTTTGTTTTTACCTCTCAGAGTAAAATTTCCGGGGTCTGAAGAACTTCATTGATTAAAAATTATAAATATCACAAGACCCTTTATAAATAAAATTACCTATTAAGAGTTCCACATTTATCTTATTGGATTTAAACAAGATCACACCTAGTTCTGTGCTTCCTTAGAGACTAATTCTAGGTCAGATCCAAGTGAAACATGCCCCCAATGCCCAAATGCTTCTGTTATTTGAAATTAATATATTTAGGAGCACTGTTATTTTAAATTCAACTGTAATTCATTTGTAGGCTATAACATGAAAAAGTGAGACACCACCAACACAATTCTATAAGAAAGTGACTTTTACTGGGTATAAATTTGCTATACAAATAATTAAATCTATAATTACAGACAATTTCTGAAATCCTTCACTGCTTCTGATTCAGAACATATATCCCTTAAATACAAGAATGTCTTCACCTGAGTTAACTGCTTACACCGATCCTTAATAGCAGCAGCATCTTCCTTCACAGCAGCAAGTAACTTGTCTTTTTCTTGAAGTTGATGTACAACTGCAGTCAATTCTCCTTTACTTGACTACAATTGGGAAATCAATACAGAATTAGTAAGAGTTAACATGAGCTAATGAAAATTATGAAAATGAAATATCTAATATCAAGTGTTCTTACCAATGCAGAGTTCACAATTATATATAAAGTAGAATCATGGCCAAGTACTAGTCAGTGAAATATCATTCATGAAAGTCACTGTATCTTTCTATATTCTGATGCATACAATAGGACACATATCAACCAATAAATAAATTTTTTACAAAGAATTCTAAGACTCCAGTTTTAAACCCAGAGTCAAGATAGCAATCTCCTCCTCCTCCTCCTAAAAAGATCAAAAGAGGAATATGAAGCCAAAATGCAAACAACCAAAATGAAACAATCATCTGTAATATCAAAACATAACATCAGAAAAGACTGCCAAAAGTAGTGGAGATCAAATACAAGTGCTTGACAACCCTGTCAAAATATATTAGACTACAGAAGTACCCCAGTGCCTAGTTCTCTGAAATTAACCGGCATATCCTGAAAGGAAAATCCAACAATCTTCCACTTGACATCAGGAACAAAGAAGGTAGGAATCTTCTTGGAAGGAAAGCTCAAGAAGCAAGAAAGAAGAAATCATACAAACTTTACAAAGAGAGCAGCTAGTTAGGAAGAGTCGAGAGAAATTCTCTATAGTGAGACTCCATAGTGAAGTCTTTTTTTTTTTTTTAAGATTTTATTTATTTATTTGGCAGAAAGAGAGAGCGAGAGAGCATAAGCAAGGGAAGCAGCAGAGGGAGAGGGAGAAGCAGAGTCCCCACTGAACAGGGAGCCCGATGCAGGACTTGATCCCAGGACCCTGGGATCATGACCTGAGTCGAAGGCAGGCATTTAACCGACTGAGCCACCCAGGTGCCCCATAAGAGTGAAGTCTTTTATCTGGGAAGATGGAAAGGCTAAAAGAACTTCTCACACACAGCTTGAGGAAAACAGCAGTTAGCCTTGGTCCTGTTATTATCAATCTCCAGGCACAGAGTTGATCTAAGAGGAACGCCCTCGCTAAAAGAGTGCTGATTAAAGAGAAAACAGGGTCATGGTGCCTAGGTGGCTCAATCGGGTAAGCATCTGTCTTTAGCTCAGGTCATGATCCCAGGGTCCGGGGATCCAGCCCCACATTGGGCTCCCTGCTCAGCAGGGGGCCTGCTTCTCCCTCTGAACTCTCTGTCAAATAAATAAATAAAATCTTTGGGAAAAAAAAAAAGAAAAGAAAACAGGGTCTATGCAAGACACATGAAAAAAGGAAGGAAAATAACAAAAATAAATGACAAGTGAAAAAAAAATCACCAAAAAAGGATTGTAAAACAACAGACAAAACTGTGTTAAAAAATATCGCCATGACTTTTAAAAATCTTACAGCAGTCATTTCTGGAAAAACAAGAGCAAAGAACAGAGCTCACGAGAAAAGATAAGCTCAAAGAAAAGACCAGAGAAGGAGATGAAATATGAGCTGGCAAAACCCGAAGTGGAAGTAAAAGTAACACCACCTCAGAAATACAATCCAGTTAGAAGCAGAGAACAGAAAAAGACACACTGCTGAACTACAGTAAGAGACAGAGAGTCCAGGATGGAGAAAAGTAATTAAGAAAGAAATAAACCAAAAGTTTTTTTTTTTTTTTTAGGATTAAAATGTGAAAGATAAAGACAATAGGCAAAGATTTAGTATATGTGTAATCGATACCCATTATTTCAATTATGCTAAAGGACAAATCTCATGATTGAAAAGACATGCTTTATCCAAAGAAATACTGAGGGAGGACACAGGAGTCAAGGCCAAAACCATATTAAATTTACTGAACTTAAAAGAAGCTGAATCCCTTGATGTTTGTACAGTAGGGTGGACACTGGAAAAGTCCAATAAATAATAAATACTTGGGTAGATTGCCCAAAAGATGTTTTTATTCTGAGAGCATAGTCTGACAAAAATACATGAGAAGAGTGCAAAATTCAGTATGGTCTCAGACCTCTATCCAGCTATATGAGTAGGGAATGGTAAAGCAAGCATGAAAAATTCTCAAGAAAGTGAAACCCAGAAATATTATACCCCACCAAATTATCATTCAAATATAATAACAAAAAAGCATTTTAAGGAAATATAGTTCCTATGAGCCCTTCTTGAAGAAATTCCAGGAAAAATAACTTTAGCCAACCAAGAGATGAATACAGAGACTATGGCAAAAGAACGGTTATCAAGCTTTAAACCCACCATTAACCCATAAAATTATGACTAAAACAAACATGAAAATTACAGTCACAAAATATTAAATATTCTAAGTATCTGATAAACAAACGCTATAATTAACAAAAGCTGAGAGGCAAAAAGGAGAAAGTGTAGGAAAAAATTTAAGTAGGCAGACTTCCTCTTGTTATATAGCATAGAGTCAAGAGTTAATAAAGTTGAAAAAAAATCATATAATTGAGGCAAGTGTATTTAAAGGCCAACACTAAGAAATTAATAATCAACTAAAATATCATTCTTACTAATAATTACATTAACAGTTAACATTTTTGAGCAATTACTCTATGCTAGGAACTCTGAGCACCTACTGTATATTATTTCATTTAACTTTCAAAACCTGATTATCACTCCCATTTGGGAAATAAGGAAACTGAGGCACTGGGGTTAAGTCACTTACCTAAGGCCAAATAAATCTCAATGTGGCAGAACTCAGATTTGAATCCAGGAAATCTGACTCTAGAACCCAGTATATTAACCTAGGTCTAATATAAAACACAAATGGCTCGTAGTTTAAAGATAAAGGCACATGCGTGCACACATGCACACAACATAAAATCTCCTCTTCAACTACGCAACCCCTTTAGCGTTTATTCTCCTCTTCCCATCTAAGGTTATTCAAACTGGACACACGGTCACCTTTCCTATTTATTCAGTACTTATACAGTCCAATACTCCAATGAAACTGCTTTCACTGGGGATATCAAATCCAATTTTTCCATCCTAATCCTCCTTAATCTCTCTAAAGCATGTCATTATTGCCTTTTCCCCTCACCCCTGAACTCTCTATCCTCCTTAAGCATCTGTGATTCCACTGTCTCCTGGTGTTGCTCCTCCTCTTCAGTATCCTTTTGTGGTGGCTTTCCCCGCCCTTTAAATGTTGGTGTTTCTCAGGGCTCATTCTTGAACTTTCTTAGCACTCCCCACATCCTCTCTGGTCTAATACACATTTACCATGTGTATTGGTGATAGCAGATTACTTTCCTAAGTCACACCCTAAGTGATCTTTTTTCAACTCCAGAGAAACATATATTCGACTGTGAAATGAATATACCCACTTAAATGATCCAAAGGATGCCTAAAACAACCTCCTAAAAATTTTCACAATCCTCTACTCTCTCCTCCTCAGCAAAGTGTTCATAAATACCGCTGTCACCACAATCTGTCCAGTTACTCAAGAGCAAAAACAAGCATTCATTCTAGACTCTTCTTCAGCTACCGTATCTAACTGGTCAGCAAGTCCTCTAACTCCTGTATCTCCATCCTATGTTGGAGCTCCTGCACTTATCTTCACCCTTACCTGGAGCAATCTTTATTAGGTGTGGGGATTTATTTATACCTGGAACCTTGCCATCTATTAAAAGGTCTGACCAAGACAGTTTCTATGACAGGAAAAGGGGAAACTAAACTTACTTTTGCAGATACAGAGGACCTACCAAAGATACTGAGTCCCTGCAGATGAGAACAGAACCACTCCATGAGAAACCCAGAACAATAAAATTTTAAAAGAAAGCTCAGTTCCAAAGATGGAGAAAAATGTGAAGTTGCAAAATACTCTATTTCAAAACACTATCTTTAAGAGTACCCGACTTCCTCCTTGGCCTGCCTAAAACAGCTGTCAAGGGGAGGTTCATTTACCACCTAGTCTCTAGAGTTCAAAGCTATCCCTCAGACAATAAAATAATTACTCTTGCCCGCATAAATCACCACCAACATCCTCAGATGAGGACACTTAAAGCAATTATTTTCAATTTTAAAAAGCAGTAATTTCAAACATCAGGCATAGTAACTTCAACTGGAGGCTTTTCCCTTATCCCCACAAATAACTAAGAACACTTTTAAGATACACACTTACCCAATTAAAGTAAACCAAAGTGCAAATTCTTCAATTAAGAATTTCAAGAAAGCTTCTTGCAACAGAATAATCTGATTTTGTATCCAAAGTCACACGCAGTTACGACACATACCCTGACTAACCCTGGAATACCTTGTTTACTCTGGGCCATTGCTGGCACCATGTGGAGACCGTCCAACAAGCATACTACATTATAAAATGCCAGAGTGGTAAAACACATTGTCAATAGATCCTCGGAAGTATAGACAGACTTAATATGCTATGATAAATGCTATGACAAGAAAGTCCACATAGTTAGGAGAAAGAATAGCAGATGAACAATTTAGACTGGGAATTCAATTAGCCTTATATGAGGAAATGATACAGACACATCAACTAGGAGACTACTGGAGGTAATCAGGTGAGGGGGATGGCTTGGACTGAAGAAAAAATGGAAGCCACTTGTGGTTTTAAAGCAGGTGAGTGGTTAGGTGTGTGTGTGTGTTAGTGTGTGTATGTGTGTGTTTAGAATAACAATTAAGTCCAGCATCTAATATTGAATATCAGATACCATGTCATCTTATCGCACACAAGTAACATCTGAAAACTTGTCACCTTTCCCAGTATGACATAGTATACATGATAATACATGAGCATGACCCATGAGAAATTAAATTTTAACTCCATGGATTGTCTTTTGTTCTGGCGGGGAGGGGGTGGTGTTTTGTTTTGGGTTTTTTTTTTTTTACAAATTTTAGTCAGTCACAGCAGTTAACTCTACCATACAAATCACTTATTTTAGAAGGATGATCTCTCTCTCTCTCACATACACACACACGCACACGCACACACACACACAGATTCCCAGGTTCTTTGAAGTGTGCTATATTGAGTCACAGAAACATTCCATATAGTCTATCCAGAAATCACCTGACTTTGCCTTCAATACTTTCAAGCAGAGCAAAGCAAGGTTAAATGCCAAATGTCCTATAAATCATCTTACTTATCATAAGCACTTCACTTTTGTCAAAATATCAGATGACTCAGACACCTGACTAAATAAGTGTATTGATTAGTATGGATATAAGAAATAACTTCTGAAGCCATTCCAGAATTAAATGTGACTATGTGCTTTGGAGTATGAATAATGGTAATGTGATTTTATTCCTCTAGCAAAAATCTTGTTCAGTGAACTTTTTTCTTTTTTTTTGAGAGTGCGGGCAGGGAAGGAGGGGTAGAGGAAGAGAGAGATTCTCAAGCAAGCTCCACGCCCAGCACGGGGCCTGACATGTGGCTTGATCTTACAACCCCAAGATCATGACCTGAGCCAAAATCAAGAGTTGGACACCTAACCAGCTGAGACACTCAGGCGCTCCTTGTTTGATGAACTTCTAATCACTGTTCCCAAATATGCCCATAATCAAAAATATGCTTACCCTCTTTAAAGCATCCTGTATCACACCAGACTTCTCCTTTAGCAGGTCTACAACACAAAGGGCCTCATCTTCAGAAAACATCATAGTCTTCAAGGACAGAAGAAAATCTTTAAATTTCACTTCAGCATTTTCTTTAAAAAAAAAAAAAAAAGAGTTGGCATTTAAGAAACACAAGTAATAACTTCAGCAAAGGTAAGCATCAAGAATTCTTGACCCAAAAAGTCAATAACCAAGAGAAAACAGATTTACATTTCAGGTCAAACAATAAAAATGTTCCAGTCAAGAGAGAAAAAAGTGTTCATGATCTTTAATATACTATGGAATAATTACATTAACAAAAACTTGGTCAAATTGTGGAATACTTTAAAGTGCCAGTATGCCCTCACTTTAAAAACATTCAAATGTCTAGAATGCTAGTATCTATACCAGATATGGTCACAAATCTTCTCATTCAACCTTAATACTCATGATATATAAATCAAATTTTACAGATGAAAAAATAACCACAAAGATAATTATAAAAAGAAAATCTGCTTTTATAAATATCAAATAAATACAAACAATCTTGACATTTAAAAAAAAAATCCATGCATCGGGGTGCCTGGGTGGCTCAGTCGTTAAGCGTCTGCCTTCTGCTCAGGTCATGATCTCAGAGTCCTGGGATCGAGCCCCATATCGGGCTCCCTACTCGGCAGGAGGCCTGCTTCTCCCTCTCCCACTCCCCCTGCTTGTGTTCCCTCTCTCGCTGTGTGTCTCTCTCTCAAATAAATAAATAAAATCTTTTCTAAAAAATAAATAAAAATAAAAAAATCTATGCATCAAGCATCCCAATTCACCCAATTTCCCCGGGGGGCTTCTTAATATCAAGCACAAACTTCCTCTTCTTAAAAAGTAACTGCATCATATGACCTCACTGATATGAGGAATTCTTAATTGCAGGAAACAAACTGAGGGTTGCTGGAGTGGGGGGTGGGGTGGGAGGGATGGGGTGACTGGGTGATAGACACTGGGGAGGGTATGTGCTCTGGTAAGCGCTGTGAATTGTGCAAGACTGTTGAATCTCAGATCTGTACCTCTGAAACAAATAATGCAATATATGTTAAGAAAAAAAAAAAGAAGAAGAAGAAGGTAGCAGGAGGGGAAGAATGAAGCAGGGGAAATCGGAGGGGTAGACGAACCATGAGAGACGATGGACTCTGAAAAATAAACTGAGGGTTCTAGAGGGGAGGGGGGTGGGAGGATGGGTTAGCCTGGTAATGGGTATTGAGGAGGGCACATTCTGCATGGAGCACTGGGTGTTATGCACAAACAATGAATCATGAAACACTACATCTAAAACTAATGATGTAATGTATGGGGATTAACATAAGAATAAAAAAAAAAAAAAGAAAGCACAGCAACCTAAAAAAAAAAAAAGTAACTGCAATCCATTAGACCCAAAGAAGTCTAATAATTCAGTAACATGTCAGTTTAAAAAATCAGATGTGGGGGCGCCTGGGTGGCTCAGTCGTTAAGCATCTGCCTTCGGCTCAGGTCATGATCCCAGGGTCAGGAAGCCTGCTTCTCCCTCTCCCACTCCCCCTGCTTGTGTTCCCTCTCTCGCTGTCTCTCTCGCTGTCAAATAAATAAAATCTTTAAAAAAAAAAAAAAATCAGATGTGTGCATGCATGAGGACAAGAGGTATATGGGAATTCTCTGTACTTTCCACTCAATTATGCTGTGAAGCTACCGCTGCTCTTAAAAAAAAAAAAAAAAGGTAATAATAAAAGGTGGTTGTGAATTAGCATAGAAACCTCACAAGAGACAAGAGTTGAAGAGAAAAAAAAGAAAAATCACCAGAGAGCAAAATAACTGTGAGATCTCGGGCAAGTCAAATTCAAGGGTCCAGCTCTACAGAACTTAGCAGACTGGACTAGAAAACTACCAATAAGCCTTTCACTACAAAGATTCTATTATTCTTTTACAACTCACTGTGTCTATGACAAAATTTACTTGACTCCACCAGAACTCAAAAATGTGTTTCTTCAATACAACAAATGGTTGCATGCCATGTGTTACCTTTGTCAGTTTCAGTCTTCAATTTTTTAGCCCCCGTTTTCTGGATTCCTTCTACTTGGTCAGGTTTAATTAGATCAATAACCTCTCTCTTATCCAACACAGAATTTGAATCAGCATTATCCATCAAAGGAATATAAGTAGTTGCGTGAATAAGGGGTTCATCTACCAAGACTGCAATTTAAATTCAACAAAATTATAATTACTCAGGGCTTTATATAATGGAGTAATTAATAACAAGCACACACATTGAAATTTAATGATAAATGCAGTTATTTTCAAATATCTAACACCAACTTGGCTTTAAATTCCTATTTTATCACTTAACAAGTCAAACCACTCTAATTAAAGCAGTACCAGAGTTCAATAGTATTTTACAGTACATCATTTAACAAAAAGTGTGTTGGCCTATCTCCTCTTTAATAGTATCTGAAGATTTCTTCTACATCCTTTACATTTTAGTTAGTCATTTTCTTCCTGTTTTAACTAAAAATCCATTCACATTTAATTGGTGCCCAAGGAAAACTATTAATCTGTATTTATGCTGGTACTTTACTGAATTCTTACTGCAAATGCTAGTTTTTTAATTGAGTCACTTTACAGGTACAAAAATCAGTCATTGTTCCTTGCAGATATCATCTCATTTCTAAAAGTTATGCCTGTAATTTCCATGGCACATCTTACTAAAATGGTTAAAATTTGCAAAACAACATTAAGAGTGGAGGTAGGAAGCCTCCTTACACTTTGTTCCCAATTTTAATGGGAAGAACTTTAAGAGTTTGAACACTAAAGTCTGATGTCTGCTGACTAGAGACATAAATTTCCACACACATATTTCCACACATATGGAAATCTCTCTTCTTTTTTAAAAAAACTTTTGGGCATATATAGTTTTTTTATTTAAAATTTTAATAAATATTTAAGATCATGAAATATTTGTGGGTAATACTTTTCTATACCTAGTTCCTAGATATGTCATAATTTTAATACAAATAACAGAATTTCATCTTTTCCCTTTCCAATTGTACTATTTTCTAGCACTAGTTGATACCACAGCCCAATATTATTTGAATATCACCATTTAATCTACATTCATTTCATAAATGCTTTCCCTAGACAATTCTGAACATATAAAAATTGCTCCATCACTGTTAACTGGATGCTTCTGATATATACATACAAACTATGCTGAGGAAATAATTGGGAATATAGGGTAATGACAGATCTAGCCAATGTCCTCCAGCAAAATCTTTAAGTGATATTTAAAAGTACAAATGTTTCAGGAATACTTTTCTTCTATAATTTGTGTGCTATTTACATTACTTCCAAAACTCAGTTAAGAATGAGAATGTTTAATAAATGCTTTGTCCTTTTTAAATTTCAGATAAACTTCTTCATCACAAACTTAGACCATGGCCATCTGTCAAAGCACTGCGAAACCCCAAGGCTCAAGATATCCCTGGACTTGCATTAGCATTAACAGTTGTTATAGTTATAGTATACATTAAGATGGGAATTAAAGAGCATACGAGGTCTCTAGGGCCCTTGTCCTAGTGTTAGTATTTTTAAAATACGTTTCTAGAATTAGTATTTATAAAATACGTATCTACACATTTCACCGTTTTCTGCCTTTTGCTTCTTTGAAGAAACTTTCTTCTTTCCTGATCCACTTTCTTGTTTAGTCTCTTGATGGAGGGGTAATGATTCTTGCTTTTTTGAAGGTGCCAGAAGAGTTTCCACCTTTTTATCCTGATCATCTTTATTGAAAATAAACGAAAAGTCATCATAGCAAACACAGCAGAAGATTCAATTACTAATGAATAATTCCCAGAATGCTTTACCTTCAAATTTTTAAACTCTCTAAAAACACCATTCCAGCTTTCTTACTCTGTTACACCTGTTTTTAACTTCATCAAGATTTCTAAGTACTTGCTCCGTCTTTTACATCCCATTTCTCAGCTACTCTTAATCTACATAGCTTATGGGCATTTTCAAATCTCTACCATCTTAAAAAATAAAACCCTTCCCACCACTGTAATTCCTAGCTTCCCACACCCATTTCCTTCTTATATTGACAAAAGAATGATCTGTACTTCCTTTTCTACCATCAACTAAGTGATACCTGATTTTTATCTCCTCCATTATATTCATGAAAGGATTTACACAGCAACCTAGTGTCCCAAATGCTATGTTCTACCAATATCCTTTAATTCTTCTTTAACTTCTATTTTGCATTCCATACTACTGATCTCTACCTCCTAAAATTCTCTCCTCTTCATAGTGAAATAAGACAGTCACAGAAGGACAAATAATGTATGATTTCACTTATATGAAGTACCTACAGTAGTCAAATTCACAGAAACAGAAAGCAGAATCGTGGTTGCCAGGGGCTGGGGGAGAGGGGAAAGGGGAATTACTGGTTAATGGGTACAGAGTTTCTGTTGGGAAAGATGAAAAAGTTATTGAGACAACTTGGTGTTCATGGTTGCACGAGAACGTAAATGTACTTAATGCCACAGAACTATACACTTAAAAATGGTAAATTGTGGTTATTGTTTATTTTACCACAATAAATAAGATTGAAAATTCTCTATCAGCTCCCATAATTCTTTCTTACACTTGAAATATTCCTTTTCAGACTCTTTTGTGAGCTATTCCTACAGAATACCTCATATGCTGGCATTCCTCAGGGTAGAGTCTTTAATTTAAATGATTTCCTTGGATGCTCTTATTTACACCCATAACTTCAATTACTACTGTCATGCTTAAGGCTTCTGAATTTGTATTCTAGCCTTACCTCTCTGCGCTTACATATCCTATTGCATCCTAAATTGCTCCCTATGTAAGTGGCGCCCCATAGGAACCTGAAACAACCTGAATGCATTCTCCTCTCCATATACATCCACTCTCTCTCCAATATTCCCAATCTGAGTGCTACCAACCATCTACCAATCAGGAGTTGGCAAACTTTTTCTGTAAAGGGCCAAACATTACATAGGTTAGGTTCTGCAGACCACACAGACTCTGTCAAAACTATTCATCTGTTGTTGCAGTATGAAAGCCAGCCATAGAGAGAGGTTAATGAATGAGTGTGGCTGCATTCAAAAAAACTTTATTTATGGACAAAGAGGTTTGAATTTCATATAATTTCTACATTTAGCAAAATATTATTCTTCTTTGAATTTTTTTCAAATCATTTAAAATGTAACAACTATTCTTGACTCATGGGCCACAAAAAACAGGAAGCAGGCCAGATTTGGCTCAAAGATTTTAGTATGCCAACCCTGAAAAACTTAGAACTTGGTAATTAGCTTTGATCCTGCGTTCTCCTAATCCACCATACCTTATCTAATAAGATTAGTTATGTCGTTTTTACTTTGTAGACCTCTAATCTACCTTCTTTTCTTTCTTTTTTTTTTCCAAAGTAGGTTCCATGCCCAATGTGGGGCCTGGATGCAGGACTCTGAGATCAGGAGTTGGATGCTCTACCAACTGAGCCAGCCAGGCAAACTTCTAATCTATTTTTTATTTCTTCTGCCACCACCATATCAATCCTCCAATTTAACTGTGGAAAATAACGTCTTAACTAGTCTATCTACATCAAACATTGCCCTATAAAACTTGTCCTCAAGTTCTGCCAAAGATCCGGTTCAAAAATATAAATGTGACCATGTAAACTGACCTGCTTGAAAATCTTCAACAATGGCTAAGCTATAGAATCCCATCTCCTTAACACTATACACAAAAACCATCATGATCTAGCCCCTGCATATCTTTTCATCTTTGTGTCCTACCACTCACAACCTCACATTTCATGGTTCAACAATACACTATATTCTTCTTTGTGCCTTTCCACATGATAGTCTGCCAATATGGAATGAGATCCACTAGTTGCTTGGGTGAAGTGACTCATTCTGGAAGACCTCAGCCACTGCCTCCCTGTAAAGCTCTTCATCCCTGGTCCCCTAAGTAGTAGTCCTTTAGGCTTCTTGCATTTCTTCTATACTTCATACATCTCTTATGCAAGTTACGTTTTATTACTACTGGCTTACATGTCCTTCTCCCCACCACTAAGGTGGAGAACAGAGGTGCTTACTCTTATTTCTCTAGTACCATGCCTTGATCATAGCTGGCAAACAAATATCTAAGATCCAATATAACTAATTTAACACTCCAAAAGACACACAAACAACTTAATGGTAAACACAAGTCCTTTCACACAAACTGTTTGCAGTTTCACACATCATGACACCACTTCTTATGTGCTTTCCATTACATCTGTTTGCTTTGTCTTGTTTTTTAAGTAGGCTCCAAAGCCAGCGTGGAGTCCAACATGGACTCAAACTCACAACCCTGAGATCAAGACCTGAGCTGACATCAAGAGTCAGACGCTCAACCCACTGAGCCACTCAGGTATCCCTCCATTATATCTATTAACCCCTCTCCCTTACCACCCAAAAAACTAGCTAGTATTTATGTAGCCTCTAAGATTAATTTCAGGCACTATGTCCTCTAAGTGATTCACCTTAGAACTACTACACTGGTTTAGACATACCAAGATCATTATTCTAAACATTTTATAAGAGGGGCACCTGGTGGCTCAGTTGCGACTCTTGACCTCAGGGTCTTGAGTTCAAGCCCCATGATGGGGATGGAGGCTACTTAATTAAAATATATATATATATATATTACAATAGACATTTTATGAAAACTATGTTCATGTGTCTACAGCTTAAAAATGCACTATGTTCATCTCTGTAGTACTAGTACCTAGTATAATGCCTAGTAAAAAAAAAAAAAGTTACATGATAAATGTTTGCAAAATTAATCAAAGGCAAAAAACAGTATCTAATTTATCTTTTCATCTTTAATTCCTGTCACATTGATTAGAAAGTATTGGTTGAAATAAGTTTCTAGGGCGCCTGGGTGGCTCAGTTGGTTAAGCGACTGCCTTCGGCTCAGGTCATGATCCTGGAGTCCCGGGATCGAGTCCCGCATCGGGCTCCCTGCTCAGCAGGGAGTCTGCTTCTCCCTCTGACCCTCCTCCCTCTCATGCTCTCTGTCTCTTGTTCTCTCTCGCAAATAAATAAATAAAATCTTTAAAAAAAAAAAAAAGAAATAAGTTTCTAACTACTGATATTTACACGTCCTTAGTGGTTTTAGTAAAACAGATGGATTTTATATATTTCCATTTAATGTCTTTTCTATATTTCTAATATAAAGTTTAGTTTTAAATGCTGTTTTATGATCAATACTAATTATTTTATCAGCAATTAACGTTAATGAAAGCAAACATACAGTAGAAATGACAATGTTCTTGGTTTCTAACTTAGTCTCTAATACAGTGTACACACCTAACAAGCTATCTAAATTTCAAGCTCTAAAGTTATTAAAGCAAATACAATCATACAATATAGTTGAATAGATTACAATACCGCTTCCATTTTTAGACTTCTTCTGTCCTGGTTTCTTCTTTGAGGCAGCTGCTTCAGAGGGGGGGGTGGGCTGTTTAGTAACTGGGACAGGTTCTACTTTTTTGCCTGGAATCTTTGACACATCACTTTCTTTGGTGACCTGTTCTTCTACTACAGGCTTGTGTTTCTTTTCTTTCTTCTTTCTTTCTCTGACACTACTTGAAGTTTCAACCACATTCAGTGGAACAGGTACAACTTGCTCATCTTCTACAGCCAAGGCATCAGATAATTTAAAGTCCCGGGGTACACTCTCAGAATCAGATTCATGGAGGTTCCCATTCTGGATTTCTTTCTTTTTATTCTTTTTCTTTTCTGCCTTCTTTTTATCTGTTTTGGTAGGAATAAGCTTTTGTTCTCTTTTCTGCTTTGCAAGAACTTCATCATATAATGTTTCTTTCATGAAAAGCCAGAAGAAGAGGAAAATTACTGTAATAACTACTGAAGGAATAAGGACAATAAAATACGTTGACTCATAAAACTCCATGGTGCTCTTGTTAATGTGATCCTATAAAACCTAAATGGGGGGGGAGGGGGGGAGAAAACAACCTTGAGTCAGTATTGTAAAATTAAACACGCAAATTTCTGCTCTTTCAAGTAGTATTTCAGATCTAACTTGATGTACAAATCTAAGCAGGTTAATCACTTAAATCACACAATTATTTTGCCATCTATAATTCAAATACACTATGAAAGAAAAATGTGTGGCAATAACTAAAAAGAGTGTAACACATCCTTCTATTTTTAAATCATGTGAAAAGATCCTCATGGGAGGGGGACGCCTGGGTGGCTCAGTGGGTTAAGTGTCTGCCTTCGGCTCAGGTCATGATCCCAGGGTCCTGGGATGGAGTCCCCCGTCGGGCTCCCTGCTCAGCGGGAAGCCTGCTTCTCCCTCTCCCACTCCGCCTGCTTGTATTCCCTCTCTCACTGTCTCTCTCTCTCTCTAATGGATAAATAAAATCTTTAAAAAAAAATTTTTTTTAAGTAAATAAAAAAAAAAAGATCCTCATGGGAGGAAAAGACCTAGACATCCATTACTTTTTTCCCCCAAATATCAACTTTTGACATTTTATTAGTATTTAGCTTTCTTCCTTTCACTACACGTTAATTAATAGAACTGTATGTGGAAATAGAGGCATTAACTATTACCGAAACACTGGGTATTCATTAAAAGTATCATACTTTTAATTGGGGGGGGGGGAAGGTGGTTCATTCCTTCATTTAGAGCCTTAAGCCCATTCACAAACTCCTAGCACCTTCATTTCAGGGACTAACAGCCTCATGATGTAATGGGATACATCACAAATACAGAAATATAATAAAGTCAAAATCAAAATGTTAGGCTGTATCATTTGGTATCAATATAAATTACAAATTACATGATCTTCTCCATTTTTTTTCATGGTACTCCTTACTGCAAACAAAGTATATACTGCAAAAACAAAGCTGGCCATCCTAATTTTTCCCAAATGCTAAAAGATAAAAGAGGACTTGCCTCATCAATAGAGTAAATCTTACTTTTAGATTAACCCAAAAGTTACAGAAAATAAAGGTATGCTGTGATTATCCAGATCTGCCTTGAATATAGACACTACAATCCCTCATCTGAAGGGTAGTTACAGCTAAAATTAAACCTCAAAGTAAGAATGATTCTGATGTTTAGACTCTAGCTCTCCTTATTCCTATGAATATGTATAAGCCACATAAATATGGTTTATAATCTTGTAACTCTTATCAAATTTATTGTGGAAAAAGGCAAGGTATTGAATGCAGATGATATTAAGCCCATGGACATGCTTAAGATAAAGCTACTTAAATTCAGCTTTTGTACTTTTAATGTATAAATAAGTGAATCTGAGAATTTTAAGTTTTTGAATTATCCATCTGAAGTCTCAAAAACAGTTAATGATTAGAGAAACAAAATTCCACCTAAACAGAGGAATTATTCTAAGATTTTAGAGACCTTAGAAAATATCAGCTTTAAAGTTGAATAAATCTGAATTTCATGAATATAAGACTTCACCAGAACCATTTTAATAGGACTCCACAATTTTCCACGACAAAACAGAGCTATTCACAGTGGTCTCTATTAACTGCCAAGACAGACAGACCTAGAAATCTTATATTGATAACATAATAAACTTAAGCAAATTATTTAGTTTGTCTTTCAGTTTGCTTATATCTTATTTTAAAATGTGGGTACTTTTTTCAAGTTACACCAGCAATGACCAGAAGTCTGAAAATAGCCAGAAATGGAACCTGAAAACAAAACTGTTTATTAGGCACACTCTTGATCTTTATGATTAAAACAGCATTTGTAGGGACGCGTGGGTAGCTCAGCTGGTTAAGCCTGAGCCTGCCTTTGACTCGGGTCATGATCTCGGGGCCCTGGGATTGAGTCCCGCATCGGGCTCCTTGCTTAGTGGGAAGCCTGCTTCTCCCTCTGCCTGCCGCTCCCCGTTTGTGTGCTGTTAAATAAATAAATCAAATCTACAACCAAATCTACAATCAAATCTAACCAAATCCAAACAAATAAAATAGCATTTAACATTTCATACTTCCATAAGCAATTTTTAATGGTATTAACACAACCCTAGACTTACTTAGACAAGGTTTTAACAAGTTGAAGGGGAACAGGAATCACACGCTAACAAAATACTAAAAGAAACTTTATACAGAATTGTTCTTCCCTGATAATTCATGAACTCTCCAGGTCTTTAATCGATTAGAAATATTTTACTGTGTCTCTAAGTGTTACTGGTCAACCAGAAATGCTTTCAAGGAGCAGCGACCATGCTCTATTTTTGGTTTTTTGTTTGTTTTAACATTACCACCCATAGGCTACACATAGCCTGTCCAACTTAGCTGGTGAGTTGAGAGGAGAAAAAGGACAAGTCAGTACTCCGATTTTTAATTTGGGGAAGAAAAGATGCAGAGGCACTTAGCAGCAGCCATAGATGCTGAAACAAAAAAGGTCAAGTCAAAGTCAGAATGACCTTGATGAAAAGCAAACTGCAGCCATGTGCAGCCTAGGTCTAAGGAAAGCAAGCAGAGCAAGAAGCAAACGTTCAAGGAAAAGAGAAGCCATGAGACCACAAGAACTCTGAAACACACATTCCTCAAATGTTCTGATGATTTTCTGATTTCCTTTTCCAGGTCCCATATAAGCCTGGAAGAATCATGATTCCCACTTTTGGATTTTCGGTAGATTCCCTCCACCCAATTCAATTCACCTTCTCTTGAACTTGCTTTCCACATCTACAGGAGCCTAACCAGAACACCAAGACAAATTTAAAGTCAAGAAAATGCTTGCCTTTCTTTAATCCAATAATCCTGATTCTTTAACCCAAGACATTTGCAAGGAGAAGCACATATAAAGATATTCACAGCAACATTACACATAATACGAAAAACTGAGAGAGACATAAAACATCCAACATCAGAATGGGTTCAATTAGCAAATATCAACTCAATAAAATATTGCCATTAAAACTGTAAATACTTAAAACAAGATTTTTGTCAAATTCAATAAAGCTAAATAGTCAAAATCATAATTTTACTTGTATGACCAAGACATTTTATGTATAATAGGATACATCAAGATGATTTTTTAAAGAGTTGTGCCAGAATCACGAGTATAGTCTAACCTGCCTTACTATTTTAGTTTTATACTTTTTTGTTTAAAAGAAATTCATAAAAATGTTTAATTCTTTGCTTATTTTAAAAAATGGCAGGGGCGCCTGGGTGGCTCAGTCGTTAAGCGTCTGCCTTCAGCTCAGGTCATGATCCCAGCGCCCTGGGATCGAGCCCCGCATTAGGCTCCCTGCTCAGCGGGAAGGCTGCTTCTCCCTCTCCCACTCCCCCTGCTTGTGTTCCTTCTCTGTCAAATAAATAAATAAAATCTTAAAAAAATAAAATAAAAAATGGCAAGTAAGTACTATAATATCAATCATAAACTAATAAAAAATAAAAATAATAAGAAACTTCACATTATATACAGAGGTAGAAGAGTAATATAAGGAGAGGGATGCCTGGGTGACTCAGTCAGTTGAGTGCCTCTTGGATTTGGCTCAGGTCATGATCTCAGGGTCATGAGATCAAGCAGCACAGGGGTCTGTGCTCAGCAGGGACTCTGCATGAGATCCTCTCCCTCTCTCTACCCTCCCTCAAGTGCGTGCACCCACACATTCTCTCTTTCAAATAAATAAATCTTAAAACAAAAAAAAGTAATTTAAGGACAGAAAAGAGCCAAAATTTCATTTCACTGGGAATGAAATCCAGAAAAATACAGAGAAGAGCAAAGGCAGGAAGAGATTTTAGGTGGGGGCAGGGGAAGACAATGGAAAAATAAAAGGAAGGGGTAGGAGAAGTTGAGACAAAGTTAACTTAGCTCAGGATGATAGGAATCAAGTTGCTAAAATTTTCTCAGTCCACAATATGCAACTCAATGTAATGTTTGTTGAGTTGATAAAACATGGAGAGACAAGTAGCAACTCAGGTTTTGAGATGACAGCAAAATTTACCAACATTAATAATTTCTCCCCTATTATTCCCTTTGTAATATTAATGAACTTCGAACCTAATCATACCTTAAGCCTTAACAGATTCCAATCTGAATGTAATTAACAGCCAGTGGTGGACAAGTAAAGCAGGAATGAGATATCCATGGGATAATAAGAAATGGAGCTCAAACTATTCTCAAACCATATTCCATACCAGTCGCTTTAATATTTTTAGACTTAAATTCTTCAAAAAACTGATCAAAGACCAATCCACTTCCTCAAAACAAAAATGTAGGGACGCCTGGGTGGCTCAGTTGGTTAAGCGTCTGCCTTTGGCTCAGGTCATGATCCCAGGGTCCTGGGATCAAATGCCACATGGGGCTCCTTGCTCCGCGGGGGGGGCCTGCTTCCCCCTCCACCTGCTGCTCCCCCTGCTTGTGCTCTCTCTCTCTCTGACAAGTAAGTAAAATCTTAAAAAAAAAAAAAAAAGTGTAACATGCTAAAGTGTACAGAAGGTTTCTGGACTCCCTAAAGGGTATACATGAATCCCACATTTAAAATCCTGCTCTAGAAAAAGAGATGAGAGTTTTCATCCCAGCTGTACCAATAAAGGACCTAAAAATTTTTTTAGAAAGTTAACAGAATGGAGAAACAATATATAAAATTCTGTTTCATCTGAGTACGTAGGACTCTGTGTTTCATCTGAGTATGTATTATGAATGTTAATCAAATAATTTTAAGATTCCACTTACTGGTCTTCTTATAACTTATTTTGTTCATGCAAAACTTGAGCTGCTTACTCAGTTAAATCTTGAAAAATTCTCAGAAGACCCAACAACCTTTTTATATTAATAATGTAAAACCTAAAATTTTAAATTATATAAAAATAAAATCTAGGAGCAATTATTACAATTTCAACCAAACCGCTTAATCAAAAAAGATAAAACTATATAAATAATAGATTCACTGTTTATAACGGTAAAGCAATGAAATTATCTAAGTGTGGAACATCTACAGAAACATCGCACATTTAAACATCACACCATTTGGGATGCCTGGGTGGCACAGTCCATTGAGCATCAGACTCTTGTTTCTGCTCAGGTCATGATCTCAGGCTGGTGAGATCGAGCCCGGCTCCAAGCTCAGCTCAGAGTCTGCTTGAGACTCTCCCTCTCCCTCTGCCCCTCCCCCTAGCGTTCTTGCCCTCACTCTCTCTAAAATAAATCTTTTTTAAAAAATCACACCATTTAAAATAACTAAGACAGTGTAATGCAGCAAAATACATTACAATAACAAAAAGCTAAAACTTATGTTGAGCACAATTATATACATATAGATATAACCTGAGATTATACAGAAAAATGAGAATCATTTTTTAGAGATCACAAATATTTTTAATGTACAGATGACCCTCGAACACAGTTTTCAACTGTGTAGGTACACTTACAAGCAATTTTTCAATACATAAACTTTCACTATCAATAAATATAACACAGTGCTGTAAATGTATTTTCTCTTCCTTATGATTATCTTAATATTTTCTTTAGCTTACTTTAAGACTACAATATATAATCATATATTACATGAAATACGTTAACTGTTATCAGGAAGACTCCCAGTCAACAACAGGCTATTAGTAGTTAAAATCTGGGAGCAGTCAAGTTAAATGTGGATTTTCGACTGCCTCTAACACCTGCATAACTGTTCAACTTTTTAAATTCTGCTACATTAAAACAGAAATTTAAATAACCATCCTGAATGCACATTACACTCTTAAAGGTTTAAGTAAACACAAATAAAAAGGAATTGGTTACATGTTCTAAGAAGGGAAAACTAAAACAATTTGATAAGTATACTAATGAACTTCAAGTAAAGATTTTAAATTCTACTTTCTTCCTACCATAGCATTTCAGTTACTCATTTCTGCCATCATTTTCTTTAAACTAAAAAGATTTAAAGCAAAGAGCATCCAAAACAACCCTAATTTTATCAATTTTTCTGTTGATAAGTTGATAAAATTGATAAAGTTATGTTAACTGGGATGACTCAAAGAACTATCAGGAAAAATGTAACAAAATTTAGGCTAAAATCCAAGCAAACTGAAAGTCAATTTTTTTTCCACTGATGTACACCAAACATACTAGTAAACAGGCACATTTGTAAAAAAGCAATAGAGGGAAAGGTAGTTTTCAACCCAGGAATACTAAATTTCATAAAAGTTCCTATATAAATCAATACTGTCTGCACAACTAAATGAACACATCTTTAAAATATATAGAGACACAGAGTAGCTTAAAGGAGCTTTATTCAATATACAACATAGCTACAATTTTGTAAGTGGCTGTGAAGCCTAAACTGAAAGCTCTTATTACAGGTTCTTTGTAAAAATACTGTTCATAAGTAAAAAAGAGATCTATCTGTAACCTGATCGCACTGAATCTAAATAGTCTGCATTCCAAACATGCCACTACTCAGACCATGTTTCCCTTCCTTGAAATCCATGATAACATCTTACATTTTTTAAATTCAAGTATAACAAACAAGTTAATCTTTTTATGAAAAATGGCTTATGGAAAGCACAGTGATAAAAAGTCTATTATTGGTGGACAAGTATCATTTAATCAGATTTCCATTCCACAACAGAAGTATCTATAATATTTTCTGAATTCTTCTTGCTAAAATGTAAGAGTAGGCATTGTGTTGGTGCTAACCTTTCAAATACAGTATGCATGTTACAGTCCAGATATATCCTAAGCCAAAATAAATTTTAAGACCAATGAATAGCAGTATAATAAAGCACTAAAATGAAATTGAGAGTCTTGACTTTTGGTCTCTATTCTGCCTTGGCTCCAGGGTCTTTTCTTACAAAGCTCTTAAGGTCCAAAAAACCCATATGATCTTGGAATACCAAGCCAAAAAAATTAAGTGGCCCCAAGATGGTGGTGCCCACAGTGCCTGTGGCTAAAAGTAAATGCACACCCTCTCTGGTAGAATGCTCTCTCAAGCAAGGCTCCTCAAGATACCCAAAGACCGTCATCCAGATAGGAGTTCATAATCCAAAATGACAGAACACAAGATAAGCCACCATGAGCAACAGGCAACAAAACAAAGTAAGGAATTAGATCCCTAAAAATTTAAGATACCGGAACCAATAGATTATAACATGCACACATAAATAAGAGGGAATTGGAAAAATAAGCAAAGAACTGAAACTATCAAAAGTAACTGGGTAGATATGAATCAACTAGAACATCTACAAATAAAAATATAATTAAAGTTTTAAATCCAACAGATACATAAAACATAGATACAAGGAAGCCAATTAAAACTACTATTTCACTAGGCCAAATTAAGTCAATGCAGACAGGGACACTTCAGTGGAACAACTAACAGGGACAAAGCAACTCTTAAAGCACAGCGAAAGTGAGGGAGGAGACTAACACACTCTTCATTTCTAGCTTGGAAGAGTCCATAAATGATAAAATCACTTGCCAAGATCAAGATTCATGTCTGGGAGTTTTAGATATGATTTTGAAGAATTTATAAAGCACAACCAGCTAGAGAAGATCAGCAGTCAATTGAGACGAAATCAGCAGTAAGAAGCTAGCACAGGTTCTAAATCAAGAAACCAAAACGTCATTTTTCAAAAAAATTTCTATTTCACCTCCTCCCTACTATCAAATCTAAAAAACTTTGCCTTGTCCTTTGTATGAAATCTTCACTTATCCTTCAAATCCCAGTTCAAATCATACCTATGAAAATATCTTTTTAACTACAGTCTTCCACAATAGGCTATCATTCATTCATACAGTTACTTAGCAACAATTATATGTCAGCACTGTTTTCTAGGGTTTTCTGAATTAAAAAAAAAAAAAGGTAAAAAAAAAAAAAAAAGCCACAATCCCTGCCCTTCTATGGCCATCTAATTATACTAAAGGGAAGACAAGCCAGCAATTAATTTACAGTAAAGGAGACAGGAAAATACATGGCATATTCGAGCAAGAACAGTAAGGACAGTGTAATTCAAGTATAATAAACAAGATAAAAAGTAGAAGATGGAAGTTAAAGAGATCATTTGAAGGTGGCAGGGGCAGTGAAACAGATCATGTAGTTTCTTAAAGGCAACTGTAAGGACTATGGCTTGAGTAATATAGGAAACTTGTGGAAGGTTCTGAGTAGAAAAGGATGTAGGGGAAGCTGAAAACAGGGAAAACTGTTAAGAGATGAATGAAATAACCGAAGCAAGAGATGACTGATTAGAGCAAGTTGGTGGCATGGGGGCTATTAAGAAGTTGTCAAATTATATACATTTTGAAGGCAGAGACAAGATGATTTGCTGAGGACTAAAATGTGGGGTGTGAGAGAACAAGCAAAGACAAAGTCAACTCCAAAGATTTCAGACTACGCCAAAACAACAGAATTGCCCTTTACTGAGATGAGGGAAATGTGGAAAGGACATGATTGGGGTTGAAGATCAGGAGACAGGTTTTAAACAGGTGGAGATGTCCAGGAGACAGTTAAACAAAAGAGTGAGTGACAGGTGAGACATGCAAGCTGGAGATACAAATTTAGGAGTATTCAGCGCATGAATTATACCTAAAGCCAATTAATGAAAATCAAGAGCATACTACCCTGGTGGCTAAATGTATAGTGTATGAAGGAGGAGAGATGGATCAAATTTATCAAATGGCGTTGGTAATAAAGTACAATGAAAACTAGAAAGTGACTGTTGGATTTAGCAACACAGACATCAGTGGTGATTTTGGCTAAAGCAGCAGAGTAGTTGTGATCAAAACCTGACTGAAATGAATCCAAAAGTGAGAAGGATGCCAGCAAGTGTGAACAACTCTTCAGAGGAGTTTCTATGAAGCGATGAGAAAAATGAAATGGAAGCTAGAAGGAAATATGAGCTTGAGAGTGTGATATTTAAAACAGAAGAAATTACAGCATGTTAATATGCTGACAAAGGTGATGCAGTAGAAAGGGAAAAATTGATGATGCAGGAGAATGAAGGGCAACGTTTTCAAAGGGCAAGAATAGGATCTGGTGTACAAGTAGAGAGAGTGGCCTTAGGTGGAAGCACAAACTTCTGTAAAAACAGAAGGAAGAGTATATAGGATCCGACACACACAAGGAGGTAGATATGATACAAAAGTTTGTGAAAACTCTCTTCCTCAATGCTACCATTTTCTTAATGGTAAACAATTATTAGTCCAGAGTAAGGGTAAAAATGATGGTATTGGAGGTCCTATCGAACACACTATAATTATATTGTTCATTTTTTATTCTTTATAAATTGTCCAGTTAGGGCGCCTGCGTGGCTCAGATGGTTAAGCATCTGCCTTTGGCTCAGGTCATGATCCCAGGGTCCTGGGATCGAGTCCCACATCGGGCTCCCCGCTCAGCAGGGAGCCTGCTTCTCCCTCTGACCCTCTCCCCTCTCATGCTGTTTCTCTCTCGCTCACTCTCTAAAAAAAAATAAATAAATAAAAAATTGTCCAGTTAAATTTAAAAATGTGAATGGAGAATGCAGGATGTTTTAGCAGTGTTGCACAAATTGATTTGCTGACTTTAAATGAATTCATGATCTTGCTGAGGAAGTTAAGCACACAGTATCAATAAATCAGAGCATAAAAACCAAACCTGAGTCTCCATGTGGTTCTACTCTTCCAGCTCAAGTACCATTCCTACAGCTAGTCCCCCTTCTCCTAACTCTCCATGTACACAGTCACAGAATTCTATGACATAGGAGACAGTCTAACAATTAAAGGCAGGCACCAATATACTGCAGTGTGATACAGATAAAAGGACAATAATAGAACTCAAAATCTAAAACAGAACCAAATAGATAAATATTTAGTTTACTATATGTTATTTCAAGTCAATAAAGGAAAGGCTGGATCATTTACAACAAATGAAGACATCAGATTAAAGTTTTAAACATTAAGAAAATGTATAAAGTATAAAAAAAACAAGAAAAAAAAGACCTTATTTTGTAGAGTTGTACATGGTTAAAAGTTTACAAGTGTATTACATCTGTAGTAAGAGTTTTTTAAAAACTTGATTCTACAAATCAGTAAGAAAAAGACACCAATGAGAAAAACCGAAGCCATTAGCCATTTCCTGAAACGGCCATCAAAATATAAAAACTCATCTAAATTTCCATTGTCTAGTCAGTTGCTACACCAAAAGCATAATGGCCCCAGAGTCCACAGTAAAACTATAAATTTATCTTTTAAAATAAGAGGAAAAAAATTCAAAGATTTAACTAAAAGATAATCTAGTAAATGAAACAGAGTTGCCTGACATGGGAATTCCATTTACAACAGCTTTTCTAAAATTAACTTTACAGACTACACTGAAATCTCAAAGCTGGGTGCAATTTCTCCTTTTAAACTGCAACACACAGTTATTTCTGTAACCTAGACCTTATTAACACACCTCTTATTTCAAGCAATACCCATTCTAAAGTACTGCTACTCCAATCTGAAACAAATCCAACTAATGCCAGAGATGAGTAATAAAATTTAATTTCTCCATTAGGTATCATGTCACAATATATGATGAAACTTCTATATTTTATTTAGCCAAACTTACTTCTTTTTCTTTAATACAAGAATAGATAAATCAGTTTGAACAGCTTCTTCAAGAAATTAAAAAGGGTCTGCATAGCTGGTAGGTGCTGAAAGTTAAACCAGTATCTTTCAGACTTCTGCTTAACTATCAAGCCCAAACTAGTCCATTTTCTTAGGAAACAACATTGCATAACACCTCCATAGGTGGTAATCTGGTTAAAAGTTTATTCTGTAAAGAAATCTAACTTTTGATAAACAAATCAAAAACTTTAACACCAAAAGCACACTTTAAATACACAGTATTTCAAGTAGGCTCCATGCCCAGCATGGAACCCAATGCAGGGCTTGAACTCACAACCCCTTGAGCTGAGATGGAGAGTCAGACACTCAACCAACTGAGCCACCCAGGTGCCCCTAAATACTCAGTATTTCAAATCAATAAGTCATCAAAACTGCTCAAAAATTAACATTAGGACATAAAATTCATATCAACAATTTAACTGTAAAACAGCTATACCATATACAGAAGACTTCCTTCCCCTACCATCTACAATCTTGACCTACCTTCACTTTTTCACAAGATTTTGGGGTTAGAAAAGGCCATCTAGTTAGCCATTCAAAGACTGGACCCAGCTGAATGGTCAGTGAGTCTCTGAAAACCTGGGATGAGCACTTCCCATAAGCCCCTTTTATGGCTTTAGAAAGCTGCTAGAACATTTTTCCTAGTTTTGATCCAAAATCTTATCTCCCTATAACTTCTTCCCATGGTCCTACTCCTGCCTAACCTCACCATATAGGTCATCCAATCCCACTACCAAAAAGTAGTTCTAGTAACTGATGTCTGGTATCAATTCAATTTACCAGTAAACAGAAAACCTATTTCAAAACCTGTCATCCCTTAGAAAAGCCTGACTAGAGTGTTAAAGTTGCACTTAAGAGTTATTTTATCAGCCTGTTATGTTCATCTCTTTAGGTCACTCAACAATGAAAATACTAAAATGATAAAATGTTATATTTATTCTTGCCTATTCCCAGGAAAGACATAATACTAAAAAACATCATTTCACAAACCAAACATGAAATGCAAATGATGAGACAAGAATGTCAAATACTATCCAAAAAGACTGAGGGAACTATTGAAAAAGCTTCACTTAGGAAACAAGAACTTTTAAAACTTACCCAAGAACAGCCAAATAAACACAGAAGAAACAGACCAAATACATATGAAAACTTTAGTATATAATCGACGGGCCATTTCAAATCAATACACAGAAAATATAGGTTATTTAATAAGCAGTACTGACAAATCTGACAGCCATTTTCAGGAGAAACTAAGCCCCTACACCTCAATAATATATGGATCAAAGTTTTAAAGGATAAAAAGTTAAACCATGAAGAACTAGAAGACACAAGTGTGTGTCTTTGCATTTTAAAATAATTCTGTTTGGGGGTGCCTGCGTGGCTCAGTCGTTAAGCATCTGCCTTCCGCTCCCGTCATGATCCCGGGGTCCTGGGATAGAGCCCCACATCGGGCTCCCTGCTCCATGGGAAGCCTGCTTCTCCCTCTCCCACTCCCACCCCTGCTTGTGTTCCCTCTCTCACTGTGCCTCTGTCAAATAAATAAATAAAATCTTTATAAATACATAAATACACAAACAAAAATATTAAATAATCCTGTTTTGAAAAAGGCTTTTCTGTGTCTCAAGTAAAACCAAGCACCATAAAGGAGGAGACTGAGAAATCGGACTAGGAAACATTAAAGATTTTTACAGCAAAAGAAAAGTGACTAAATCCCAAAAAATGACCAAGGTCTGACTGCCTTCACTTACAGATACCACTTAAAATGTGAGAAAAAGATAAACCCAAAGGACATGTTTAGAGGGTTCTCAAGGGGAAAAAAGATATACAATAAATGTATTTTTTAAAAATGCAACCTCAGGGGTGTCTGGGTGGCTCAGTTCTTGGGCATCTGCCTTTGGCTCAGGTCATGATCCCAGGGTTCTGGGATCCAGCCCCGCATAGGGCTCCCTGCTCCGCGGGAAGCCTGCTTCTCCCTCTCCCACTCCCCCTGCTTGCGTTCCCTCTCTTGCTGTGTCTCTGTCAAATAAATAAATAAAACCTTTAAAAATAAATAAATATAAAAATAAAAACGCAACCTCAGTCACATTAAGGAAATGCAAATTTCTACTTAAGTTGGCAGGGCAGGAAAATGTGAAAATGAGGAATCACAAAGGGGTACAAGGAAATTTTGGAGGTGATGCATGTATGTTCATTATGATTGTAGTGGTTTCAGCAATGTACACGTCAAAATTTATCATATTGCACACACTAAATATTTGCAGTTTATTGTGTGTGAGTTATACCTTGATAAAGCTGCCTAAAAAAATTAGGCATGGGCCAGGAAGTACGAAAACCAGTATTCTCATTTAGTGTTAATTTGATTATAAATAGTGCAATCTCCTTAGAGAGAAATTTGGAAAAATCATACAGTATAAAAATAGTGAATACTCTTCGACAGAGAAAATTCCTTCTCTAGAAAAACTACTAGATATCCATATTCTATAGATACAATCACACAAGTACGAAGATACACCCAAGAGTGTTCACTTAGCAATGTAACTCTGTAAAAACTAAAAAGAACTGTATGTCCAGCATTAGGGAAATGACTAAATAAGCCTGTAGCAGAGTTTCACATGTAATATGGTAAGATATTAAAAGAAATACTGTACAAAAATCAAACACACAAAGTAAGTTGTAGGTGGTATAGAGAGAAAATTACTTGACAGAGTCATGCTCATACATGCTTAGAAAACTCCTAAGACACATCAGAAACCATTAACTCTATGATAATTTCTGGGTACTTTTCTTGATAACTTTTTGCTTTTTATCCTCCAGAATGTTTACATTTTCCCATCATGCACACATTACTTTTATAACATAATTTATGTTTTTAAATTGAGTTAAATTCTGACTTAAAAACCAAATTGAGGAATCCACGTCTAGCATTATGAGCAAAAATTCTTCCAATTAAATATAACAAAAATTGTTTTGCTCTAAAACAGGCAATTCTTCTGGTACTCAAGGGAAATCCTAAGGAAGGGGGAAAATCAAATAGGAAATGAAAGTGTTAATGGCCATTTGAGGCAAAGACAGAAAACACTGAGCTGCAGTTGGGTAAGTGGAAGTGAGATAGGTATTAAAACTGAGACTTTCAAGGGTACCACAGTCAGCAAAGGCTAAATTAAGAGGAAGAAATTCCCATATTCACACAAGGAAAAGAGAAAGCTTGTCCCACTTTTCCTACCATTCAAAAGCGAACAAAGTTCATAAAGATTTTATAACCATGGGTTCTGAGATTTGCATCCACAGGCTCTGCCAGCCCAGCACACTCCCACCCCTTCACAATCAAAAATAACACAAAAATGGTGCCAACGTCCTGAAATCCTCTGGAAAAAAATTCCTTCTACCCAGTCAAGCTTGAACAGTACAGTATTTACACTCCTGCTGAAGGTGAACTTACAAACAGGGATTATATCTCCAAGAATTCCAAATAGAATAATGTAAGTATAAAAAAAAAAAATTCACTTGGTAGAAGCATAAAAGAAATCATATACAAGAAAAAGAATTAAAAACTCCTAACAAAGACCACAGAGATTAGAAAGAACTGAAGAAATTGTTTGTAAGCATCCTTACATACATACACATACAGACACACAGACTTTTAAAACTAAATAGACTGATAATGGTAACTAAAGAATTATAAAACAGAAAGATTTGATCAAAACTGACAATGCAGCACAAAAGAATACACTAGAGAAAACATGAAAGAAAAACTAACAGACACGAAGGAAAGAATGAGAAAAGGTCCAGAAGGTCAAACGGGAATTCAAGGAGAGAAAAGAACCAAGGAATGTAGTATCTGATGAGATAATAACTGAGAATTTTCAAAAACTATTGAAAGATAAGAATCTTCCAATTCTAGAAGGGCAATAAAATCTAAACAGAATAAACATATTTAAATATAGACATAGGAAAACAATATAACAAAAGATGCAATGGTCTTAAATCTATAAAGAAATTAAATTAGACTTACATATTACTCAGCAACAGAAGCCAAAGAATAATGGATTAAAATCTTCATAGAAAAAATTACCATTAACACAAAATTCCAGATCCAGCTAAACAATGGAATATCTAGTTTTCAGGAGCAGAAAAAACTGTCAGCTATGTGTACAAACAAAACCGACTGCTAATGTTAGCAAACAATTAAAAATACTTGATATGAAATTTAATAATCCAAAATGTAGTTTTTAAAATGATATTTCCTATCAGAATATGATTGAGAATATTACAAAACTCTTTCATTACATTAGGGATTACAGCTGACCTTTTTCCTAATAAACTTCTTAGGAAGCCAGGGAGAAAATGCTAGCAAACAAGTTTCTCTTTCTGGCCCCTCAAAGTGTTCAGCGCTTCCAAATACAAAACCATATAAAATTAAAACAAAACTATACAGTATTTTACAACCAAGTGCACCAAACAGTAAAAGCCTGATTATTTTTTCTAAGACAATATAATCTATTCTTCAGTCTACATTTCAATTTCTATACTTCCACAGGCTGTATTTCAATTTTTTAATGTCACTCCACAAATTCCTACCTCTTCTGCTTAAGAGAAAGTAAAGATATAAAGTCTACACAAACAGCAAAATTGTGAATAGCAAAATCTTACACATATCCAAACTGCAAACATATAAACTGATGGAACTAAAAAAGGGCAAGGCAACTACTTATATGTTTTCATTTTCATATTTTTCTGGAACATCACTTACATAATTATTAACCTAAACTGAAGTTAAACAATCTTTAAAAAATTAAGAATATTTTCCCATTCCCATTCACTGAACTGAAGCAGCATTTGCTTTTACATTCACAATCTTATATAGTCACCTTTCTCTGAAATTGTACCTTGAGGACTACAGTTTAAAAAAACATTCACTTAAGATTTCTACTTACTTACTACAAGGTTTACTTTATACTATTGAAAGTTTAACACACCAAATGAGTGACATCCCTACTGATCTGTGCGTTCTCTCCCACCTACTGTTTGTAAGCCCAACATGGTGCTCAACGCACAGCACTGTCAAACAGTAAATGACTAAAAGGCAACCAGCATAAATCTGGAAAGAAAAGGTTTACTTCATGATACAAATAATTTCAAAACATAAATAATTTTATACAGGTAGTCCTTATGAGTCCCTCCCTTTGGATTTTCTTTCAAAATAAACCTTCATAAATATAATACACATTAATCCTGTGTTCACTAGTACTCTGAAAAACAAAAATCAAGGACCTTTAATGACAATATGGACTTCATTATAATGTTCTTGAAGCTACAAAGGAATATATAACAGAAAGCTAAAAATTAAAAAGTCCAGCTAAAACTACCATAAACTGGAAGTGCAACTTTTACATTTTAACAAATATTTAAACCTACAACAGCCAAAAAAAGCCCAAGTTTTGTTTTTGGTTTTTGTTTTGTTTTGTTTTGCTGTTGATGCTATTCTTTTGACTCCCAATAAACAGCCTACACAAAAAACAGTGAGAAAAGTTACCTTACTAAGAACAATCTCCAAGAAAAAGTCAAGTCTCTGAGATTTCACCAACTGAATTTCCACACTCAAAGTTGCTTTCTAAGTTATCTAGTTAACATAATCGAAGCTTTGAATACAGTGAACCTTCAAAATTGTGATTACCAAGACTTCCTTCCAGACAAGAGAAATATTTAAGAACTTCAAAAGGTGATCAGATATCAGAAATCAGATATCAGAAATCTAAAATACAGCCACAAGAAAACAATCCCATTCATAATAGCACCAGAAACACTACTCAATAAACATAACCAGGAATTGAAAAATGTGTACACTGAAAGGTGTAAGACAATGAAAGAATTTAAAAAGATACAGATAAACGCAAAGATATCTTGTTAAAATGTCCATACTGGGGGCACCTGGGTGGCTCAGTAGGTTAGTTAAGTGTCTGCCTTCAGCTCAGGTCATGATCCTAAGGGTCCTGGGATCAAACTGCATAGGGCTCCTTGCTCAGTAGGGAGCCTGCTTTTCCCTCTCCCTCTGCCTGCTGCTCTCCCTGCTTGTGCGCACATGTGTGCACTCTCTCTCAAATAAATAAAATCTTTAAAAAAAAAAAAAAAAAAAAGTCCATACTGCCCTAAGCCTTACAGCTGTAGATTAAATGCAATCTCTATCAAAATTCTAATGGCACATCTTATAAAATAGAAAAAACAATCCTAAATTTCATATGGAACCACAAAAGACCCTAAATAGCCAAAGCAATCTTGAGAGAGAACAAAGCTGGAGGCATCATACTTCCTGAATTCAAACTATACTCCAAAGCTACAGTAATCAAAACAGTGTGGTAGTAGAATAAAAACAAAAACATGAAGCAATGGAACAGAATCAAGAGTCCAGATATGAGCTCACACATATCTGGTCACCTAATAGTTGACAAGGGAACTAAGAATATTTAATCGTGAAAAGATGGTCTCTTCAATAAATAGTGCAGAGAAAACTGAATATTCACATGTAAAAGAATGAAACTGAACCCCTATATTACAACACTCACAAAAATTAATTCAAAATGAATTAAAGATTTAAATGTAAAACTCCTAGGAAAAAAACATAAGGACAAAGCTCCTTGACATTGGTGTTGACAGTGATATTTGGATAGGACACCAAAAGCACAAGCAACCAACGCAAAGACTACATCAAACTAAAAAACTTCTGCACAGCAAAAGAAACCATCAGCAAAATGTAAAAGCAACCTACAGGGACAAAAATATTTGTAAACTACATATCAAGTAAGGGGTTAATATCCAAATTTTATAACAACTCAATAGCACAAAAAACAAAAAAACAAAACAACAACGACAAAAAAAATGATTTAAAAAATGGGCAAAGGATATGAATGGACATTTTTCCAAAGAAGATACAAATGGCCAACAGATACATGAAAAGGTGGCTCAATACCACTACTCATTAGGAAAATGAAAATCAAAACCACAATGGTGTATCACCTTACACCTGTCAGGATGGCTATTATCAAAAAGACCAGATAACAAGTGCTGGCAAGGACATGAAAAGAATACTTGGTGCACTGTTGGTGGGAATGTAAACTGGTACAGCCACTGTGGAAAATACAGAGGTTCCTCGAACACCTCTGGGTGTATATCCAATGGAAATGAAATCACTATCTCAAAGAGATATCTACACTGCCATGTTCATTGCTGCTTTATTTACAATAGCCAAGATATGGACACAACCTAAATGTCTGCTGACAGATGAATGGATAAAGAAAATGTACACACACACACACACACACAGAGGAATATTATTCAGCCATAAAACATAAGGAAATCCTACCATTTGCAACAACATGGATGGACCTTGAGGGCATTACGCTAAGTGAAATAAGGGAGACAAAGAAAGACAAATACTATTAACATCTCACCTATATGTGGAATCTTAAAAAAAAAAAAATCCAAACTCGAAGACACAGAAAGTAGATTGGTGTTTACAAAGAGAGGGCGGGAGAATTGGTGAAGATGGTCAAAGGGTAGAAGCTTCCAAGTTGGAGATCTAATATACAACATGGTGACGAGAGTTAACAATACTCTATTACATACTTGAAAGTTGCTAACACAGTAAATCTTAAAAGTTCTCATCACACACACACACAAAAACTATATGAGGTGATGGATATGTTTACTAACCTTATTGTGGTAACCATTTGACAAAATATACATATATCCAATCATTACACTGTACATCTTAAATTTACATAACATGAGGTCAATTACATCTCCTTAATGCTGGAAAAAGTAAAATCTAGCCACAAGAGACTCCTATCCTATGGCTATCCTGTTCTGTAGACTGTGCTTAGAAACCATGTTTACACAACAACCATGCAAAGATAGATACTGCCTTCAAAAGACAGTACACAGCTGCCACAATCCTACATTTCAAGATCCATGAAAGATTTGTTTTATTAGAAGATGCCTGAAGAGTTAAAAAAAAAAAAAAAAAAGTAAAAGCTGTCATGTACTGAAAATAGCAGGAAGTAGTGAAACTAAAATTGGTAAATTCATTGTGGATAAATCCAGACAATATCACTAAAAAATTTACATGTATAAAAAGTCATTCACTATAAACAAGTCATTCCAATGCCCCTTTTTTTTATATACACAAAATGCTTACTAAATCAGGAAAACCCAATACACATTATAGAATGTCTGATTTTAGCAGAACAGTTGATAAAGTGGACAAGCTACCCTTGGAGACAAAATAGGTAAATACTGAACATGGCTGAATAGTAGTATAAATCAGTTAAATCTTAAAAGGTTAAATGATCATATCGCAAAGTTGCCAATTAATGGTTTAGAAAGTGTCTTAAGAGTCAAAAGAGTCTGTTCTTTGTCTGAACTTACTAACATTATAATCAATTTCTTGGATAATAAGACTTGCCAGTTTATAATGATGTGAACATAAGAATATCTCAAAAGAGGGGCGCCCGGGTGGCTCAGTCGTTAAGCGTCTGCCTTCGGCTCGGGTCATGGTCCCGGGGTCCTGGGATCGAGCCCCGCATCGGGCTCCCTGCTCGGCAGGAAGCCTGCTTCTCCCTCTCCTACTCCTCCTGCTTGTGTTCCCTCTCTCCTCGTCTCTCTGTCAAATAAATAAAATCTTTAAAAAAAAAAAAAAATCTCAAAAGAGGAAAACAAAGGATAAACCAACTAAATAATATTTCATAAAAGATTTTTAGGGATGCCTGGGTGGCTCAGTTGGTTAAGCGTCTGACTCTTGATTTCCGCTCAGGTCATGACCTCATCGTGGTGAGGATGGTCCTGCCGGCATCAGGCTCCATGCTCAGCAGGGGGCCTGCTTGAGAGTCTCTCTCCCCCTCTGCACCCCCGCCCCCCCCACTCGCTTGCTCTCTCTCTAAAATAAATAAATCTTAATTAAAAAAAAAAAAAAAAGACTTTTTATCCTTTGCCACCAAACACTTTCAGTTCCTTTTCTAACAATGGTTTTTCTTTCTTTCTTTTTTTTTTTTGGTATTAGTGATTGTTCACCTAAAACACACACAAGGGGCGCCTGGGTGGCTCAGTCATTAAGCGTCTGCCTTCGGCTCAGGTCATGATCTCAGGGTCCTGGGATCGAGCCCCGCATCGGGCTCCCTGCTCCGTGGGAAGCCTGCTTCTCCCTCTCCCCCCTGCTTGTGTTCTCTCTCTCGCTGTCTCTCTCTCTCTCAAATAAATAAATAAAATCTTTAAAATAAATAAATAAAACACACACAAAATATTTTATAATGAAATTTTAACATTATGATTTCAGCTAAAGACACACTCAAAAACTTATTCAACATAATGGTTTCCAGTTATATATAGGTATCCATGTAGTACACACAACTGGATGAACCCAGAACATTTTGCTTTGTATACATACCAAGAGGAATGCAGAGCTATCATCTCCTACAATTCTTCAGTCTCTTCTGCCTGTGTTCTATTTCCACAGTTTAAAAGACTTCAGTTTGGCCTTTCTTCCCCCAAAGGTGCTTATCTGTGCCATAATTTGACTTTTAAGTGCAGATAAAATGCAAGATAACCCTTGTTAAGTGTCTGCCTTCGGCTCAGGTCATGATCTCAGGGTCCTGAGATCGAGCCCAGCACAGGGCTCCCTGCTCAGCGGGAAGCCTGCTTCTCCCTCTCCCTCTGCCTGTTGCTTGTGTTCCCTCTCTCCGGTCTCTGTCAAATAGATAAATAAAATCTTAAAAAAAAAAAAAAAATGCAAGATAACCTTGAGCATCAAAAAGGCTGATATGAGTGAAGAAAATGGTACAGAAAGAATAAACTTTCCAAAGAGTAAACACCCCACCAACCACCACCACCAAGTTTTCTCTTCCACTTTTGGCAAGTACAAATACTTTTTATCAATTACACTTTACATTCAAAGTATATTTATTTTCAAATTTTTTACATTTACATACACTCATCTTCATTGCTAAATTATTTTCTTATGTGTGAAGTTGGTCAGTTGCAATAGAAAACAGCATAATTTCCCATTAAAATTAATGGAGGGGCGCCTAGGTGGCTCAGTCGGTTAAGTGTCTACCTTCGGCTCAGGTCATGATCCTGGGTCCTGGGATCAAGTCCTGCAATAGGCTCTCTGCTCTCCCTCTCCTGCTCCTATTCTCCCCAGCTCTCCCTCTCCCCAACACCCCTCTCCGGCTCTGCCTCTGCCCACCACTTGTGCTCTCTCTCTCAAATAAAATCTTTAAAAAAAATTTTAATTAATGGAAATATGTTTTCATGTAATGGCTTTTCACTTATCAGCAGCAGGGTTTTCAAGAATGAATTCAAGACATTAAAGGATACATACATTTGATTCTGAGTTTGAGGCAACAAACAAGAGTTAAGACAGCAAGGGATACCACCAGTTCTACCTTGAAAAGAAAAAATTATAGAGCCTCGGACTAACAAAGGATACCTATACTCCAAAATAGACTAAAGCAGCATAGGACGAGTGATATCAACTAGCAGGAACAAGAATCACACACTTCAAGGCTTATGGATTTTAACTGATTGCAATCATAACAAATTAGTGTAATACTAAAATCAGATTTGTTCTATAGAGTTGAAAAACACCCAACAAGATTAAAAAAAGGCAGAGTTGCACAAAGGAAGAGAACAGATAACAGAACTAGAGCAGTCAGGATACTGTGAACTGAGCATCAAAAAAACAAATTAGGATCATAATAGGTAAAAATGAAGATGAAGACTTCCAATAAAGATGGTTCTATTCTAAACATTTATTTTTTTTTAAAGATTTTATTTATTTATTTGAGAGAGAGAGAATGAGAGAGAGCACATGAGAGGGGGGAGGGTCAGAGGGAGAAGCAGACTCCCTGCCGAGCAGGGAGCCCGATGCGGGACTCGATCCAGGGACTCCAGGATCATGACCTGAGCCGAAGGCAGCCGCTCAACCAACTGAGCCACCCAGGCGCCCTATTCCAAACATTTAAAATGATAGGTAAAACATAAAAAGAGATTAACAAAGATATGGCTGAACTCAAAACTAAAATAACCTCTACCTGAGTCAGAAACAGTAAAAATCCAAAACAGTAACCAATACCTAAATGCAGTATAGGAAAGAAAGAATGGAGAAGATGTCCAGATACTGGCTCTACAATAGGCAAAAAGTCAGAAATTCAGCTCCTACAGGTAACAGCAACAGAACTGAATCAGATTCACTACTTGACACCAAGGGGTAGGAATGGGAATAGAATTTGCACGGGTTGTGGGGACAGGGAGGAGGAGAAAGTGGGAAGGAGAGGAGAGGAAGAGAAAGGAGATGAAAAATAATCAGGCTGCAAACCTATTACCTAGAGTTACAGCTTTATAAAAGCTCTGAACCTGGAGAGGAAAGAGGACAAAACATCCAGTCTTACAGCAAATTTTAAATTAACAACTCCTTAGTATCAAGTATGAAACCAGTATTCACATCAATCCAACTGCTTTGTAAATATCTTTTCAGTTATTCTTTGTTGACTGATTCATTTATCATCTTGGTTTCTTTTTATTATTCAGTTTAGCATTCTTAGAATTTGGGGTTGGAAAAACCAGTTGGTCCTGTAGGGATTCCCAGTATGAATTCTGTTGATGGCATCTTCATAGTATTTAACAAGTTTTTTGTCCTTTTATTGCCTATAAATTGGTGCTACATCAGGGGGCACTTGGGTGGCGCAGTTGGTTAAGTGACCGACTCTTGGCTTCAGCTCAAGTCCTGATCTCAGGGTCATGAGATCGAGCCCCGCATCAGGCTCTGTGCTCAGCGTGAGTCTGATTAAGTTTCTCTCTCTCTCTCTCTGCTCCTTCTCTTCTCTGCTCTATCTCAAATAAATAGATCTTTAAAAAAAATAAAGGCTACATCAGATTCAGGATTATGACTTATGACTATGGCACAGAGAGCGTGGCATACTTCTAAAAGTATGTATCTAATGTCCAGATGTCTCCCCCTTTGTAGTGACAATAGCAGCTACTGGTGATCTTTGCCTAGACATTATTAAGAGATACAAAATGGCGGTATTCTATTATTCTTTCTTGACTAGGTAAAATACATCTATAGGTATTTCTCTCCTGATCTACTTGGTTACCCTGAGACACAAATCATATGAGTAGGACAAATGTTTATTTTTCTTTATTCACTAGTTGTCAAAATAATAAACTGGTCCAACAGCAACTAATTAAAGGGTGGGGTTTTTTTTTAATGTTTTAGTATCTTGAATTCACAGGTTAAACATCTGATTGGTCTCAATTCATTAATTACTATCTATTGATGTTCAAATTCCCCCCTTTTTGGCCAATGGGATATTATTCAGGATGGCTCCTGGGTTGTTTTGACACTACCTTCATAGTTTTGGGCCTCTCTATTACTTCGGAAATGTTCTAGGCTGTGGCAAACAGACTCTAGAGTGGTCCCCTGGCCCCTGCCTCATGGTGTTCTCACCCTTGTGCAATCTCCTCCTATTAAGTGTGAGTGAGACCTGTGACTTGCTTCTAATCAATAAAGTAGGGCAAAGGTGACAGGATCTAAGTGATTACATATACATGGTTACATTACCTAAGACTGTAACCCATGTTACTAGGACATGCTTTCTCTCCCCAATGGCTTTGAAGAAGCAAGCTGCCATGCTGTAAGCTGCATATGGAGAGGGCCATATGGCAAGGAGTTAAGAAGGGCGTCCTAGACAACAACCACAAGAAACTGAGGCTTTCACTTGAGCAACCTTCAAGGATCCGAAAGCTACCAACAACCACATGAACTTGTAAGCAGCTCTTCCCCCAGCTAAGCTTCAGATGGGGCCCCAGCCTTGGTCAACACAGTAATAGCAGCTCTGTTAAACACTGTAAACCCAGTTAAGCAGAGGACCCAGTTAAGCAAACTCCTGACCCACAGAAACCATAGTATAATAAATGTGTGTTGTTTCTAACCTTGCAGTAATATTGTAACACAGAAATTAATCATTAATTTGTAGGTTCATCTCATATAATTCCTGTCTTAGAAAATGCCCATTCTAAGCACTAGCTTACTTTTATTGTGAAAGGTATTTAAAGACCACAGTATAGGCACCAGGAGTGTTTTTTTGCTACTGGGTTGATCATTGTTTCTAGGTCTTTTGGGCTAGAAAATGCATACATTTTAAATAAGCTAAATTATGGCATGACTCATACAAATTTAGTACTATGGGATTTTTACTTAATTTCACTGACCTTAACACTACATCAGTTTTCAACAATGCTAAAAATCTCAGTTTTCAGTAATACCAACGTAATCACTCATTTCATTTAGCCCGCAATGCACACATTACTCAGTACTGGAATAACAATGTACACATTACTACCAAAATTATGATTATAATAGTTGAAGATTTGTTTTCCTTTTTTGCCATTCCTCCTCCACTCTCTTCCTAGGGTATATTCTAATTGGGATATACAGTCAAGCTACCATGTTTTAAAGTCACGTGGCATAGGTCACGCTGGTGTCCACCAAGTGAATACAAGTAAAATTCAGTGGTTTCATTTTACTTTTGATTCTTAGGGATTTTTAAATTTTTGTTTAATAATTATGTAAAATATTTAAATGGCTCCAAAGTCAAGTCTTCACAAAAAGGAAAATTCAAAGCACAGATTATACCCTGTGCTTTTTCTACACTATGCTTCTCTCCCCCATAAGTAGCCATCATTTTTCAGACTTCATTCTACTTTTAATAAGAGCAATATATAGGGGCGCCTGGGTGGCTCAGTCGTTAAGCGTCTGCCTTCGGCTCAGGTCATGATCCCAGGGTCCTGGGATCAAGCCTCACTCGGCGGGAAGCCTGCTTCTCCCTCTCCCAGTCCCCCTGTTTGTGTTCCCTCCCTCACTGTGTCTCTGTCAAATAAATAAAATCTTTAAAAAAATTAAATTAAAAAAAATAAGAGCAATATAAGTAATCATCTCCTTAGCACATGACTGCATATTAAAAACACCTACCCACCTTGTGTTTTGGGGGTTTTTGTTTGTTTATTTGTTTTTACTTTGTCTAGAGGCACCGTGGGGCCTGGTAGAAACTAAATAACTTGAACGAGGGGCACAAGGGGTTAGCACTGATGGAAAAAAGTTTTAAAAAATCTCCACTCAAAATAAGCCTAACAAACCAAAAATGGAAGAAATGATGGGGGGGGGGGCACTAATAAAAAATTTAATTAACACCAAATGATATTAGTTTTACAAAATAGTCTTCACAAAGATTTTTAAATTTGAACATACTGAAGATGTCAGAGAGATAAGAGACTTCCTTTTTTAAAGTAGCAAAAAGATTATAGAACAAAAAAAGAAAGAACTGAAATAGGTCTATATGAAAAAGCAACTCCAAATCTAAGAAATGAAAACTGTAGACTCAACAGACAAAATAAAGTCTGAGTAGAATAGTATTGGTAAACTGCTACATAGTACTGAAATCTAGTATGAGGCATAGAAAAATAGAGAAAAAAACTGAAAGAACAATTAAGATACAAAGACCCCAACTTTCTCTTTCAAAAGAGAAATGAAAATAATAGAAGTCATATTTAAAGAGCTAAGAATTTTCCTAACTTGAAGATCAGATTCCTCACAGTGTATGTATTCTCTTAGTACTAGTTGGGATACACAGAAGTTTGTCCACACAATGCACTGTGGTGAAATTGCAAAATATCAAGCACAAAGAGCTGCTACTTAAGGAAGTAATTAACCAGCCTGCTTCACAACAAATGTCCTTAAGGAAACCACATGCAAACATTGGCATCACTAAAATGTTTACAGATCTCTTATAAAGTCACATGGGATGAATGGAGACTTCAAAGTTAGCTATACCTTAAACTTTATCCATACTTTAACATTCTTACATAATTATTTTCTTATGACTCTATAAAAGCAAGCTGTGGACATTTATCAAGTATAGGCAAGAATGTGAGCCATCACATGTATATATTAATGAGGGGAATAAACTGGTACAACTACATTGGAAAACGTTTTGGCACTACCTAATAAAGCTGAAAATGTACCCCTCCTACAATTCAGCAATCCCACTCCTAGTGTGAACAGGAGCTCCAAAACAATATGCTCAAACTGCGAATCTCAGCTCATTAGTGGGTAGCAAAAATCAACTTAGTGGGTCTTAATCACTATTCTTATTTTTAATGAAATGGACTAGCACCACATAGGTATTTTTTTTTTAACAAATTTTTTTTGTTATAGATGTGGCACATCTGATAACGTAGTGAGTCTCATAATGTAAAATTTATTACGGTAAGTAGTAACAAAAATGTTTTTTAAAACACTATCCTGGAGACACTTATGTATGCAAGTGTACCAATAGACCTATGCAGGGTGCTCACACCATCATTTTTTATAATAGCAAAAGAAAAGTAGAAATAACCTAAATGCCTATGAACAGGTAATAAAGTGAAAAATATTCATACAACGAAATTCCATTCAGCAGTGAAAGTGAATGAATTAGAGCTATATATAACATGGTGAAAGACTATCAGGACCATAAAGCTGAGGGTAAAAAGTTGCAAATAAACTCATACAGAAGGATCTCACTTATAAAGTTCAAAAACAAAACAGAAAGTTCAAAAACAAACAGAAAAAATATTTTAGGTATATAAATATATGTGGCAAAACTACAAGAAAAGCAAATATAATGGTTACTTCTGGCGGGGAAGAGCACATAAAGAAATTAAATGTTAGGATAATGTTCTTGAACTGGGGATTAGGTACAAGGCTGTTCACTATATCCTTACTCTTTATCTTACATATATCTTATATACTATTTTTATGTACTTAATTTTAAAAGAAAAAAATTTTAAATAAAGTTGAATGAAAGGTACACAGGTATTTGGTACAAGGGTATTTCTTTTATATTTAATCTTTAAATTGTACAGACACATTCTATATTCTCTTGTACACATGAATCATTCAGTATTTGTTTTATTTGAGAGAGAGCGAGCCCGCACAAGTAGGGGGAGTGGTAGAGAAGGGGGGTAGAAAGAAGCAGACTCCTTGCTGAGCAGGGAGCCAGATACGGGGCTCAAAACCAGAACCCTGGGATCATGACCTGAGCTGAAGGCAGACACTCAACTGACTGAACCACCCAGGAGCCCCTCAATATTTGTTTCAACTTTCAATAAAATAAAAAGATGACAAGTACAAAAAGGTAAACGTAAATTTAGAACTAA
Organism: Mirounga leonina; assembly: GCF_011800145.1. Lineage (NCBI taxonomy): Eukaryota > Metazoa > Chordata > Mammalia > Carnivora > Phocidae > Mirounga > Mirounga leonina. The sequence continues at coordinate 43,014,078 of NW_023270825.1, forward strand.
CGAGCAAACAGGCATATACCTCCCCGCTTCTTAAATTTATACAATATAATTATGACAGTGCTGAATACCTCTAGAAAGTTATACTTTGAAACAAATTCTGCCCCCCAAAAATAAAAGCAAATACTTCAAAATATAAAATAAGAAATTTCTAAAACCTTTACCAAAAATACCCAGGATTTTCTTGACCTAGCACAAAGCTACCTTAAGAAATCAGATAAAGTAACTCAAAGTAATAACTAAAACTCCTTACACAAAAAGTAGTGTGTTATTTTAGGGGCACCTGGCTGGCTCAGTCGGTGAAGTGATTGACTCTTTAATCTCGGGGTTATGAGTTCAAGCCCCACGTTGGGTGTAGAGATTACTAAATAAATAAATAAATAAAAACTTTTTAAAAAGTAGTATGTTATTTTAAATGCTGCTGGGACGTTTTGCTTAAATAAAACTGAAAGAATATGGAATATAATTATTCAATTTATGCCAGATAAATAATGCTAGACAGACAAGAATTCAGCCTTGCTCATTTTACATTTATTTTATATTTATAAAGTATTTCTTTTCTCCCCTACCCCTATCAGACAAGGTAAATGCATGGGTTATATTTTACATAATTCCAAGGCTAATCTTAAATGTGTATTTTACTTGAAAAGTGCTCCAAAAATTTCAAGTTCAGAAAGACTTTGTTCAGGTTAAAACTAAATGCAATTTTTTGGGCCCTCCCCCACCCCCAACCACCAAAGGAACAAAAGAACTAAGTCACTTTTACAAAGGATCCAATTTAAACTTAAAATTACAGTTAACATCTAGGTCAAACTGAAAGTGATTTAAGAAATTACTCCCATTCATCAGAACAGTGTACCAACCACAAGTATTATACACCAGAGTATCTGCAACTGTACCCAGAAATGAAGAGTACCAAATGATATGACAAGCTTGAGAAATTCGCATCACAGAAATCGTAACCGTCAGTCAACCTCAGACATTGTTATGAAAACTGTAAAAGAATTATAGAGCAAATTTCAAATAAACATGACTTTCCAATAAACTAAGTAAGTATAGGTCAGAAGCAACATAAATGAATTCAACCTGTGTGTGGATATTAAAAATGTAAGGAAATATTTTAAATGTTCAGCAACACAGCATTCAGAACACTTGGGAGCTTTCAATGTACAGCTTAGCTTGTTCAAGTTTATTTCAAAGACTAGATCTAAACACATGTAATCACTAAATTATGTACACATTTTACTCAGTACACTTACACTACTGATGAACAAAGTTAACTGGTACTATGCACAGATAAATTTTCGTGTATTTAATACACGAATTCCGAAATTCGTGTATTAAATAGCTTTCCATTCTGCTCCCAAGAGTAACCCTGAAACCCTTATTCTGGAAGTCTCATTTTACATGGCATTTCATGTAAATCAACTAGCCTTGCTAACAGAGAAGACTGGCACAAATGATAAGCAGAAGGCTCAGTTGAGTCCTAATCATGTTCAGTTAAGCAACTCATTCATTCATTGAAATGAACACCACCTACCAGAGATACAGTTCAGTGGTAAATAAGACAAAGTTGCCACTTCATAGTGCTTATATATTCTTATAGGTGAGGCAGCTATCAAGCAATATAAAGAAGCATATACTATAATGATAGGTAGTAGTAACTGATCAATGAAGAAAAATAAGGCTAGGACAAAGAATAGAGTATTTTAGGCAGGGTGATAAGGGTTAGCCTTTCTGATACAGCCACTGAGCGATGCCTACAAGATCACATGGCAGTAACTCATAATACACATTTACAGGAATTGAAACTGAAAAAACTTCTTAAGATCTAGAAAGATCATAGTCTACCTATTTTCTACATAAAACATTTTATAGCATTTGATTTTAAATTGCTTTTACTATTTTCTCCACTCAAAAAATTGCAAGTTCTCAAATTTAAGTCACCAATGTTAAGAGCCAATCCTCTAACTCTGGGAGAAAAAAATCTGTATAACATTAATGTAGCTTTCTTTTTTTTTTTTTAAGATTTTATTTATTTGAGAGAGAGAGAAGGAGAGAGAGCGAACACATGAGAGGGGATAGGGTCAGAGGACGAAGCAGACTCCCTGCCGAGCAGGGAGCCCGATGGGGGACTCGATCCAGGGACTCCAGGATCATGACCTGAGCCGAAGGCAGTCGCTTAACCAACTGAGCCACCCAGGCGCCCTAATGTAGCTTTCTAACACCTAATAGAAAATTGCACATGGACAGTGCCTTATTTTTATTTTTTTTTTTTAAGTAATCTCTACACCCAACATGGGGCTTGAACTCATGTCCCCAAGATCAAGAGTGGCACACTCCACCAACTGGGCCATCCAGGCACCCCTTTATTTATTTATTTATTTGTTTATAGAAAGCATACTTAAAAAAACAGCTCGATGAGTGAGGATGGACTCTAGAGTCAGAATGCCTCAGTTCACATTCAGGTTCCTCCTCTTACTTGCTGCTCTTTGACAAATTATTTAACCTGTCTCCCTAGTTTCCACCAAATAGTACCTATCTCATAAAACTGTTTGAAAGGATTAAATATCGTACTGTACATAAAAGCGTTTACAGAGACTTACAGCAAATAAGCACTCAAATAATTAGCTATCACTTATGTAGCAACTAGTAAGATAATTCAAGCAAGGCAAATGAGCCTTAGGCAGGTTAAGGTTAAGTAAGATAGTTAAGTTCACACATACAGTAAGTGGTACTAACTAGCAAGACCAAACTTAAGCTCTTCAGAGTCCCTACTATGCTTTTTCTATTACACCATACATTATATAAAGTACTGAGAAAAAAGAAACTTGCATAAAATCTTTAAGTTATTAAAGTTTAAGACCTGTAGGTCTCCTAAGTGCTGACTTCCAGCTTATTACACCAGGCCAGACTGTTTCCCTGGCGACTTAAATGACTCAGGTGCAAAAATAAATAATAACTGTCCCACATTTTCCAGTGAGAATGCAGCGTAACATCAGGTCTCTTGATAGACAATTACTGAAAATCATGTAAGTTCTGATAACTAATCATAATTGTTACTAACCAGTCAAAATAAAGAAATGTGGGTAATGGACATTTTCCTCCAGTAATGGTAGGCAGCTAGGATCCTATAGCCCCCATGAAACCTATTCAATATGGAAGCTATCTTAAAGGACCTCTCTCACTGGAGTAAATGACATTTCTCCCCTTGGTAAAAATACATGGGCTAGTGTCTACAGAAAGCTAACTGTTTCTGGCGAGCAGTCTACTCTCCTATATACTCATTTATTTCTTTTTTTTTTTTTTGATATACTCATTTATTTCTATAAATTCATTAAACAGGAGAATAATAACAGAAGCTATTATTTCTATAAAAACAAAGTTACATCCTTTGGAAGGCCTTAATGAATGAATGGAAAATCTAGAATGATTTTTAACTTGGAAAGTTTCCCAGTGCCTATATTTTCATTCCGTTTTAAGGAAACCAATACTAGAAACCATAGGCAATGTTTTTAGGGTATAATTTATAGAAAAGAGATCAGTAACTCCTACTCAAAGACAAGAAATGGATCCAAATAAAAAGACAAGACAAAAATAAATGTTTTAAGTTAAAACAAAACACTTAAGGTACACAGATATTTGAGTTCTTGTTTTAACCAACTTTTTAAGTTACCTAACCAATGGTCCTAATCGCACAGGGAAGGTCCAGAAAATCTCCACAACACTCTATCACTACCTCCCAACAAGGGGTTCCCAAAGGCCTCCTGCAACTTTTCTTCTGTTCTCTGTTCCTAGAAAAGAAGCAAACTGAAAACTCCATATGTTCAAGAATGAGGTATCCATGACAGTAAGAAACTGCAGGATAAGGATTTAATTCACTTATAATGAACAGATATTTAATAAATCTTTATTGAATACATGCCTGAGACCCTTAGGATCCATCAATAAACAAAACAGACAAAAAGTCCTGCCTACACAGAGGTCACATTATAGTGCGTGTTGGGGGCAGAGAGGAGAGACAATGAACACTATCAACAAGGAAATTATATACTATGTTGGAAGGTGGCAAATGCCGTGGAGAAAACAGAGCAGGATACAAGACTCATTAAGTAGGGGAGTGCAGCTTTATGTTTTTCTTAAGATTCATTTATTTATTTATTTGAGAGAGAAAGGGAGCGGGAGAGAGGGAGAGAGAAGCTCGGGCGGACTCCCCAACTAAGCTTGGAGCCCACTAGGGGCGGCATCACCACCCTGAGATGAGGACCCGAGCCAAAACCAAGAGTTGGACTTTTTTTTAAAGATTTTATTTATTTGACAGAGAGAGAGAGAGAGAGAGCACAAGTAGGCCGAGCAGCAGGCAGAGGGAAAGGGAGAAGCAGGCTCTCCACTGAGCAGGGAGCCCGATGCGGGGCTTGATCCCAGGACCCAAGATCATGACCTGAGCGGAAGGCAGCCGCTTAACCGACTGAGCCACCCAGGCGCCCCAAGGGAATGCAGCTTTAAATAAAGCAGTAAGACAGACCTTTTGAAAAACATTTGAAGGACAAAGATTTGAAGGAGACTAGAGAGTTGGCCATGCTGATATCTTAGGGAAAATGTGATCCAAGGAGGGACAACAGTCATTTAAAGGCCTTCAGACAGCAAGTGGGGCTGGAGAGTAATAAGCAGGGAGCAGAGTAGTAGCTAACTTGCAAGTTAAAGGAGAATGGGAAGAGCAGATTCTGTAAGGCACTGCAGGCCATAGGGACTTTGGCCTTTACTCTGCACAAGAGAAGTCATTACAGTGTTTTGAGAAGTGATAGGATCTGTCTGCTGAGTTGAAAAAGACCACAGGGAGCTAGGGAAGAAGCAGGAAGGCCAATCAGGAGGCTGACTGCAGAAATCTATGCTAAAGATAAGATGGCTTGGGCCCACCTAGCGAGCAATACAGGTGGTAAGAAGTGACTTGATTCTGGATATATTTCCAAGATAAGATAGAGCCAAGAATGCCAAGTGTTAAAGAAAAAGAGAGAAGTCAGGAATGACTCCAACTTTTCTTTTGCCTGAATGTTGGATGGAGCTGCCATCAAATGAGATGGAGCAGACTGCACCTGAGGCAGTTTTAAAGAGAAAAATGGAAGTTCACTATGACTACTTCACCTACAAGTGGAAATGCAGAACAGGTTGTATAGAGTACAGAAGGAAAGCCTGGGCTGGAGATATAAATATGGAAGCCATCAGCATATAGGTATTTATGACATTGGATGAGATCACCAGGGGAGTATAAAAAGAAAAGTGAACCAAGAACTGAGCATTTCTACTTCAAGAGTAGAGGATGAATCATAAGACAGAAAGAGCAAAGCAATTAGTGAGGAGTGAAACCCAAAAAGCAATGTCCTGGAAGGAGGGGGGAGTATAAACAAATTAATTTAAATTCTACTTAGTATACAAATCACTTTGCTGAAACCAGATTTAAGTTGAAAGTTCTTAATCCACTTGTAGTAGTTAAAGTGATACGTAAAATATTAAATCACAACTTTTTCAAAAGGAGTGGAACAGTTCTTAAATTCCTAGGAATACTCTCCCACTGGAGTCTCTACTAAAACTAGTCATTTTGCCTATTTTATCTTTTGAACATTAAAACCTAAACTATGGGCAGGGGCGGAGGGGGGGGGGGACCTAAATGGTTTGCACTGCTCTTTCAAACACCAAAAAATATTTAAACAGCAAGTGGGGAACAGCCTAGCATGCAAACAATTATAAATTGTCATTACTTTTCTTTTTCTAGAGCTCAGATACAGCAGGTTAAGTTAATCAAACTCCTCAGTTCATAGTACTTAAGATTTTTCCCGTTTAATTCTGTTTATAGAAAAAGTAGCTTATACTCTTATCTAAACCAATGTTTTCCCTTTGATTTGCACATAAACTACATTTTTAAGATCAGAACATCCAAAATCATGTTCACAAAAACTGAAAGAGAAAGCAATAAAACCCAACTCTATTTATGCATAAGAGTAATCAATGTTATTTATAAAGAACCAGTTACTTGCTTCTAACCTCTAAGTATACTCTGGATTTACCTTCAAAATAATTAAAAACATAAACAGTACAAGAACAAGCAGCTTATAAGATGTTATCCTCAAATATTTGAATGTTCCTGCAAAGCATGATCTCTCTACATTTCTTTATTACATATTAGAGGTCAGATCCCTAAAAAACCCAAAATCTTCCCTGGAAACATTAAATTTACTAACAATTTAAATTTTTACAAAGTATTATGAGATCTTTTAGATTAAAATTTTCTTTGCTATACAAAAATTATAATAAACATTCAATTAAAAATACATCTTCCATATCTTTTCAAGTAAAATTCAATTTTTACTTCAATAACAGTAACAATCTAACATGAGTCATTTAGAAGTTAAGCCTCAAAAAAGCCTTCACTTCTTAGGCCCTTTAGAAAAGCCATATTGACTTCTATTTAACATCTAATTATTAAAATATTTTCCCTACTGAACGTAGATTAAGGCCTACAAACTGGAAGGAGACTTGGGGTGAGACCCAAGAAAACACTTGCATCATCAAGCAGAAGAGACACTGATGCTAAGGGATGATATAGAAAAAACTAAACTGGGAACAAAATCATAAATTCATGGTTCTCCACAAAAAAATGTTGACCCTGAGTCATCAAGGTTAAGTAATACTCGATATCCTTTATAACTTTAAAGTGCAATACATTTAAGAAAATTTTTCATTAGGCTTTCTTATATTTTAAGTTTTAGTATGAGTCTCAGAAAGGTAAACAGAACACCTCATTCTCCAAGCATACCTGACAGGTAACTGTTATGACTGCTCATGCTGCAAAATTAGAAAAGTCATTTCTAATTCAATGTTACAGAGGAGAATGAACTTTTCTTAGAACCTACAAACAATAAGCCCAGCTATTTCTTGTTAGATCCTAAGCTAAAGGTAGAGGGGGGCAGCTTGTTTATCAGAGAACACAGTAAATATGAAAGTCTATATAGCAATGCCCGTCCACCCCAAATACAAATCAACTCCAGAGTACTCAATGTTGTTCTTGGGAAGATCATCCCAGTCTTGTTAGCAACCGTTTTAGCCAAGCTGGAGACAGTGTTGCCAGTTGCCGGCTAGGCGAGGTAGAGAGAACAAGTGCAACCTAATTTAGCAAGAACTCGAACTTTAAATCAATTCCTACGCAATTCAAAGTGTCTCGTACACACCAAGGTATTTATCTATAGCAGGGTACGGGTGTCTAAAATTTTCAGGACTTTCCACAAAGCATCTCAAAAAACCTCACAACTTTAAACAGATAGCTCTTTGGGCAGTGCATATTCACATGTCTGTTAAGGAATCCTCTGATACAGGCCCAAATACGAATTTCGATTCCTCCTTCCTCCCGGGAGAAGGAATGGCTAAAATTAAACAGCCCGCTCTTTCACCTCATCAAGCTGCAGCTGGACGAGGTTAGGATGCCGCTCCCCGCGTGGGGAGCTGCCCGTCTCCCGTGCACACATGCTCCTTCACGACAAACGTGCGGGGCTGCACATCCCACACCAGGTGTCTGATTACCGAACGACTTTTCTAGGCTGCCGGTTTGGTTTTCGGCCGAGCTCCCCAACGCCAAAAATCTCATTGTTGGGAACCGAAGGGGGGAGGGGGAATCACTAAGGAAGACACACCCCTCGGGGAGAGGAAGGGATAACTTCCCCCGTCTCGAGGGCGGTCCACACATTTTTCCAAACTCCCCTCACGCCGCTTTCCCAGCCCCAACCGCCCCCCACCGCGACCCGGGAACACGCACACGGCGGTAGGAGGGGGCACTGGGAAGGGGGCCAGCGCCGGTTCCCTAAGTATCCGGAGGGACAGCGAGAACTGAAATTCCAGCATGGCGTAAGCATGGCCCAGCTCCGGCCCAGGGACGCCGCCGGAGACGGGCTCCCTCTGTCCATCGGCCGAGGAGGCGGTAATCCGCCTTCCTCCTGGGGGCCCTCAGGCCCAGCTAAAAATAGGCGCCTCGGTCACCCCAGGGCCCTCTCCGGCCAACCTCGCACCGGGAGACGTCCCCAGGGTACTCCCCGGCCGCGCTCGCAGGCGTCGCGGCGAAGCCCGGGTCGGGCCCTGGGCGGCGCGGCGAGGCCAAGCCGCCCCTCGGAGCCCGCCCGGCGTGGCGGCCCGGCTCAGGCGGGAGACCTGCCGTGGCGACCCGGCGCCCGAGGCCTAGCCGGCGGGCGGCGACAAGCAGCGGGCGGTGTCCGGGCCCCGGGGCCGCGCCCCCCGTCCGGCGCGGCCCTCCCGCCCGCCCTGGGACACCGCGGCTGGCACAGTCCTCCCCCCCCCGCGGTCGCCGCGGCCGGCCCGGCGCGGGCTGCTCACCCTTATCCAGCGCAGCCGGGGAAGGAGACCGGGAAGACGCGGCGGCACGGGCACTACAGCCCGGGCCGCCCGCTCCGAGGCGCCGCCGCCGCCGCCGCCGCCGCAGTTGCTCAGGTGCCGTCGCGCCGCCCGGCAGGAAACGGGCGGCTTCGGGGCGGGGCGGCCCCCGGCACGTCCCGGCGTCTGGGCCGGCGGTGCCCGGGGACCGGCCCCTTAAAGGGACAGGCGCCCGCCGCCTCGGCTCCCCCGCGGGCGGGTCCTCGGGCTCCCGTAAGCCCCAGCGTGGGGCTGGCTCGGGATTCCGAGGCTTTCCTCTCGAGGCAACGTCCCGCAGCTAGGTGGGAGGTGGGAGGTGGGAGCACAGGGTTTGGCGGCTCAGCGGAATTCCCTTCATTCATTAGCCCTGCTCTCGTTCTCTCTCCCTCTCCCTTCTTTCCCCAAAGCTGGTTTCGTCTTGCGTGGCCCTCCCACTGAAGAACCACCTGGCCCCCCACACTGGATGATTTTTTTTTTTAAACCTTAACCAAATGGTACCCGATTTCACCCTGTCTGTCCCAAATTTCTTCCCAGAAAACACTGGAAAACGAAATCTTCCGCTCCTCTGTCTCCAGAGTTTCTCTGAATTCTCCTTCGGGTAACCCCAGCTTCAAGCGGAGAGAGAAATTAAAAACCGACCCAAACAAGTTGTGTGCAAATATTATGAAGCTGTTGTGTCTGACAGCTGGTGGCCATTCATTAAGCCGGAGTAAATAACAAGAAGCTGCAGCGGAAAGGAGAGGTTGGCCCGAATCCCTGCTTATTAGTTTGCTCTTTGCTGAGAGGATAGCAGCGATCTTCCCTGGTCTTCTGGCAAAGGAGATGTGCTGATTATCATTACTTATTGCTCATCAGTCTCTTGCAAAATTCCAGGCACTGCCCAGAACACACACAAACACCCCAATCTCTCTTGAAACGTTATGGGAACTCAAAATGATTTAAATGCTTTTAGAGTGTGGACCGAGATAAATAAAATTAGGGACTCTTCACTAACTCCTCCCCCTACATCCTGACCAAGAGGGAATAGGAGCAATCTTTAAAGAATGAACATCAGAACAGTTCCTACACCAACAGAGAATTTCCTGTATATGGGCTGGCTAAAAAACGCACTGTACATTTGAATTCTAGTTATTTTTGCCTAAGCTTTCTAGAGCACCTCCAAAACACAAATGAAAAATGAACAAGTATGTGTTAGCCTGAGATGTTGAGAATTCTGCCAGTCTCCAGCCACTATATCCTCCAAAGATGCATTCTGTCTTATTTTAACTCCAGAAGTGTCCTCTTTTTCCTTTTTCAGTAGGGTAACTCAGTCTCTCAGCTGCTCCAATGCCCCCAAAGCAATCGATCTCTAAACCACTGGCTGTCTCCTGAGTGTGTGCCAAAGGATCCAGCTTTATTGAAGAGTGAAGCCATTAGACCCAATACAAAGGGGGAAGTGCATCATTTGTATAATGGAGTTTAAGGACTCTTGATTAGGTTACAAATAGCCACCTAATTCCCTCTGGTTAGTACTAAAGCACGTTTTAGGCTAGAATAAAAATTTCTATAATTTTCCTGACTTCAGTAAAACTTCAGTGTCATTTTAGAGAGAGTAGTATTTAAGTACATTTGTACATAAGACAGTAAGTGGAGTTTGGGGACATGTTTACCCTAAATATACTAAGTTTTACAGTCAGAGCATGCTAATTTTTGTGTTCTACAGTTTGAAACAAAGAAGCATAAATGTATCAGCTATTTCGATTTTTCTGGGTGATTGAACTTTGACTTTTTAAAAGGAAAGTGGTTAGTTGCTTCATTTTTATAAGCTTCCTATTTATTCACATCTTAACGAAAAGACTAACTAGAATTGTTATGCATGGTAAGCCCTATTAGGAATTAAGACCTATCCTCTAAGTTTTGAAATATAGTATGGTATAATTAACTATAACTAACACATTAACCTAAAATATAATTAATCTTGGTTGCTGCTTACTACCTTCCAAAGCTACTGAGACAGCAACTAACCTGCTAAAAAGGATTAGCATCTGAGGTATCTCTAACTGTAACAACTAAGAAATTAAATTTGATTGAAAATTGTTAAGTGTAACACTATTACTTAAAGAGTACTCATCTTTTTTTTAATTTAACAAAGTGCAACTTACTGGAGCGTGCCTTCCAGTAATAATTCTCTCTGTTCTGAATTTTGGAAAAGTTTTAAAGACAGTACACATCTCTCCAGCACAGAGAGAGAAAGCTGGCTATTCCTGTTTTGGCTAGGGAAGATTTCCCAGAAGTGGTGAGTTATGTAGAGATCTGAGTAATATGTGAATAACAGATTACATCTCCTACTCCACCAGATCAGGGATGGCAGAGATGAAAGTATAATGAAGCAATTTACACAACTAAAACTAAAGGGCAGATTCCAGGTATACCTTCTCCTCCCAAGTAATGAAAAGTGTTAAGTACATAGGAACATCCGCAGCTGCAGATCTACAAGTAATCAGCTATTCCAACGAAGTATCTGGCACATAACTGTGCTTATTTGAAATCTGCATTGTACCTCTTTGACATGTAGTCGCTTCAAGCATATGGTATTCAAGTGCTTTCGTGACAAATTATTGCCACTCTTTGCATGGAGAGGTAGGGTCTGTGTCCCCTACTCTTGGACCTGGGCAGGATCTGTGACTGCTGTGACCAATAGGATATGTTAGAAGTAAATATCCCAAGTTCTGGGCCCAGGCTCTAAGAGACAGGCTGCTCCACTTCCTGTCCCTTGGAACAATTGATCTTAGAGCCTTGAGCTACTATGTGAGAAGTCCAACTATCTTGCTGGAGAGACCATGTGGGGAGGTCCTGAGACTACATGGGAAGGAATAGAGACCCACCTGGACCTAGCTTTCTAACTGTACCTACCACTGTGCCAAATATATGAATGAAGGCTTCTAGAACCCCAGATAGCACCGAGTGGCCCTACTTAATACCACATGAAGGAGAAGAATCCACCCAGCCAAGGCCCAATTGAATTTCTGACCCCATATAATTTTTATGATTTTTAAGTGGTTTGTTAATCAATAATAGATAAGCAGAACAATCTTCCTTCCACTTCTAAATAGCTGCAAGAAATATTAGAGTCTCATATAAGCAGAAGGGAGTTCCGACTTTACCCATATAACCCCAAGACTTCACTGGGGACTTTGAGGGAAACTTGGGCAGGAATGGGTAGTGACATAAATCTACTTTGTAGCGTTATTTAATGTTAAAACCACTTTCATGTCTCGCATCTTCAAAGGCTTGTCCAGTGATTGAAAACTGGTGGATTAAATGAGGAAAGACAAACCAGTATTGATTGTGCCTATCACTATGAAGGTATTTAATGCATACTAGTTCACACAATTACCAAAACCACCCTATAATATAGTACAAGGCTTACACTGAGTAACTAGCTCAAGGACACAGAACTCAAAAACCAGCACCTAAACCCAGACTCCAATTCTCATGCATGTCCCACTGCACTATATTAACTCCCAAGGTATAAACCCTTAGATACACAAACGTTTAAAACATAAGTTTTCATTTATATATAGGTTTCACTTACTCATGATATCTTTTCTGTCATTAGCATAAATAATGAGCACACATATAACATTCAACTAAATCAGCAATATGAAAATCGCTACCAGCCACCATCCTGTAAACTCTAACAGAATTCAATATTGAAATGGAAAAAGAAAAGTCTCTTCAATAAATCGTGCTGGGAAAATTGGACAGCCACATGCCGAAGAATGAAACTGGACCATTCTCTTACACCATGCACAAAGACAAACTCAAAATGGATCAACGACCTAAATGTGAGACAGGAATCCATCAAAATCTTAGAGGAGAACACAGGCAGCAACCTCTTTGGCCTCAGCCACAGCAACTTCTTGCTAGACACGTCTCCAAAGGCAAAGGAAACAAAAGCAAAAATGAACTATTGGGACTTCATCAAGATAAAATCTTCTGCACCACAAAATAGTCAACAAAACTAAAAGGCAACATACAGAATGGGAGAAGATATTTGCAAATGACATTATCAGGTAAAGGGCTAGTATTCAAGATCTACAAAGAACTTATCCAACTCAACACCCAAAAAAAAAAAATAATCCAGTCAAAAAATGGGCAGAAGACACAGACATTTCTCCAAAGAAGACATACAAATGGCCAACAGACACATGAAAAATGCTCAACATCACTTGTCATCGGGGAAATTCAAATCAAAACCACAATGAGATACCACCTCACACCAGTCAGAACGGCTAAAATTAACAAAACAGGAAACAACAAATGTTGGCAAGGATGTGACGAAAGGGGAGCCCTCTTACACTGTTGGTGGGAATGCAAGCTGGTACAGCCACTCTGGAAAACAGTATAGAGGTTCCTCAAGAAGTTAAAAATAGAGCTACCCTACAACCTAGCAATTGCACTACTGGATATTTACCCCAAAGATACGGATGTAGTGAAACGAAGGGGCACCTGCACCCCAATGTATATAACAGCAGTGTCCACAATAGCCAAACTATGGAAGGAGACGATATGTCCATGGACAGAAGAATGGATAAAGAAGATGTGGGATATATATACAATGGAATATTACTCAGCCATCAGAAAAGATGAATATTTAACATTTACATCGACGTGGGTAGAACTGGAGGGTATTATGCTAAGCAAAATAAGTCAATTGGAGAAAGACAATTATCATATGGTTTCACTCATATGTGGAATATAAGAAACAGTGCAGAGGACCATAAGGAAAGGGAGGGAAAACTGAATGGGAAGAAATCAGAGAGGGAGACAAACCATGAGACTCTTAACTATGGGAAACAAACTGAGGGTTGCTGAAGAGGAGTTGGGTGGGGAAATGGGATAATTGGGTAATGGGCATTAAGGACAACACATGATATGAGCACTGGATGTTATACACAACTGATGAATTGTTGAACACTACATCTGAAACCAGTGATGTACCATGTGTTGGCTAATTGAATTTAAATTTTAAAAAAAGAAAGAAAAAAGAATTCAGTATTGAAAAATGTACACTGTGTCCAAGTATATGTAGTAACTGGAAGAAACAACCTTTAAATTTAAAGCCTCTTTAATTCTTTTTTTTTGAAGATTTTATTTATTTATTTGACAGAGAGAGAGAGAGCGAGAGAGGGAACACAAACAGGGGGAGTGAGAGAGGGAGAAGCAGGCTTCCCACCGAGCAGGGAGCCCGATGCGGGGCTCATTCCCAGGACCCTGGGATCCTGACCTGAGCCTAAGGCAGACGCTTGACGACTGAGCCACCCAGGCACCCCAACCTCTTTAATTGTTGATTCCATGATTTTATATACTTCCTTATAAGAATTTTTGTTAAATATTGAATTTGCAGTCACAGAACCTGGTTTTGCTCTCTAACTGTGTGACTTAGGACAAGTCACTTCACCTCTCAGAGTTTTCGTTTCCTCCCTGATTAGAGGATAAGAGTACTTAGCTCTAAGAGTTAGTGTGAGAATTAAATGAGATCATGTGGGTTGGTTTTTTTTTAAGTAATCTCTACACCCAACTTGGGTCTTAAACTCACGACCCCAAGATCAAGAGTCACATGCTCTACTGACCAAGCCAGCCAGGTGCACTGAGATCATGTATTTTTAAATATTTTGAAACGCAATAATAATATAACTATTATTATAGACTAACCACCTTATGACAGGTTCTTACTCAATATAAATATTAAATAAGGTATTGTTTAAATTATATCTGAATTATAACTATGATATCATGTACTTTTTATATACTGCTTATAATTGCTAATTCTAACAACAGTTGAGTGAGATGTAATTATGCCCATTTTATGGTTGAGAAAGTAGGCTCAGAAAGTCAAGTAACCTGCCTAGGCCAAATGGCTAGTTAGTGGCAAAGCTGAATCTGAAACTCCCAAATCCAAGCTTCTTCCACTCTACCCTTGACATGCCAACAGGCTAGTGGATAAATTGCTTTTGCTTGTACAGCATAAAAAAGAGAGAGCTGACATCTCTCCTGTCACCTCAGGCCAAACCACTCCTACCCCTACCAGATAGGTAGAAATCATTCGTATCTCTAAAAACATTACATAAGATTCAACATCCTTCCTCAAACAGCTACTTCAGTGTTAAAATGTTTAGTGTCCCCTGCCCGCCCCCCCCCACCCGCCCCGCCACTGTGTAATCTTTCTGTTAGTCTAACCTCCATCTTGGACACCTTTTTAATTACACGTTCATTGTTAAAATACACTTGGCAAAGAAAAATAAATAGAAAGAAATAAAAAAAATTTATTACCTATAGACCTACCTGAAGAGGTAACATTTTTAAATTTCTTCCGTTTTTAAAAATCTGTGCACATTTTTATCATAAGTGTGATTGTAAATGCCAAATGAAGTAACATGCAAAAATTTTAGGTAATGTCCTGTTTTTTATCATCTATTTTTTCTGACTTTAACTCAGGAAGTTGGCAGGACTGCTACATATTAAAGAGACAGAACAAAGAAATGTGATAAGTTATCCTTGATTGGATCATCATGCAAAAAATATTATTGAAAGACATTTGGGGTACAATTTGGGGTTATCTGAATATGGACTGAGTATTGGATAATATTAGAGGACTATTGTTAATTTTCTCGTGTGTAACAATATATGGGGTTGCAATAAGTCACTATGTCTGATCCCTTTCCAGAAACACCTGTTGAAGTATTTAGGTGAAAAATCATGATGTCTATAACATACTTGCAAATGATTCCCCAAAACTATATATGGATGAAGGAAATATGAGAAAATGTCAACAACTGTTGAGTCTAAGAGGTAGGCATGCAGGTGTATGCTACACTGTTTTTCAACTTTTCTGTGTGTTTGCAATGTTTCCTCAATAAAATGCTGAAGAAAAAAATCCAAAAGAAACATATGGTTGTTACAGAAAATTTGCAGAGAACAGAAAAATGTAAGGACAAAAATCAGTGTGGTTTTAAACCTTTTCTTGTACCTTCTGTGATGGTCTCATTTCTTTATAAGTACTTGAGGAGTTTAGGAAAATCACCCTCATGATGTTCTCCTTTCTCTAATCCAGCTACTACATGGTCTTACTTTCCAGTTCTTGCCTCAGTTTGGGGGTCCTCTCTTAACATTTTCATGGCACTCTTTAATAGTGGATGCTACACTTTTATTAATCAGAGACCTAAATAATGCTCAGGGTCGAAGAAGATTAGTTCTTCATTCTTGAGTCTTCACAGGACAGGTGTCATTTGTTTAGTAGGTTAGATCTGTTCATTAGTATTAGCTATCCAATAAGGCCTAAAGAAAAAAATGTGGTCAACATGCAGGCTGCTTAGTGTCACATAAAAACAAAACAAAATAAAACTCTCTTTCACACTATTGCCTACAAGCTTCATCCTAACCAGCCATGCTGCAGGGATGAACCATGGCCTAAGGAGTCAGGCAAGAGAACATGGATATTTCAGCATAAACCATCACCACTACTGCCCAAATAATTCTTAAGAGTGTGACCTGGGGAGGGCAGATCAAATCAAACCAAATCAGCATCACATTAGATTTTTAAATATAAAATGTGCATCTAAAAAATTGTGTCCTCCAGGGGCACCTGGGTGGCACAGTCAGTTAAGTGTCCAAGTGTCCTGTGCTCAGGGGGGGAGAGGCAGAGGGAAAGGGGGAAGCAGACTCCTCACTGAGCAGGAAGCAAAATGCGGGACTCAATCCCAGGACCCCAGGATCATGACCTGAGCCGAAGGCAGACGCTTAACCGACTGAGCCACTCGGGTACCCTTGTTTTGGAAATTTATGAGACAAAGAAAACATATTGTAAACTCCATTACAAATCATCATTCTGTGACGGCTGTAGAATAATTCCTCTGGATATGTACTCTCATAACACAGAACTCTGGATGTCAGCCCTCCTAGCCTCCTCGGGGATCTCACTTAATC
Organism: Mirounga leonina; assembly: GCF_011800145.1. Taxonomy (NCBI): domain Eukaryota; kingdom Metazoa; phylum Chordata; class Mammalia; order Carnivora; family Phocidae; genus Mirounga; species Mirounga leonina. The sequence goes on from NW_023270825.1 coordinate 43,030,455, forward strand.
AGCAATACCCTTTCTGTCTGTATCTTCACTCTTTCCCCCTTGTCAGCCATTCATGCATTCAGGGCTCCCTTCACTCAAATGGAGTGAGAAGAGGAGGTCCTTCAAACTCTAGACCACCCCATCTACCCCATCCCTTGTAAAGCCAGGTTTTTGATTGGTTGGTTGATTACTTGATTAAGAGGCAACTTACTTGACTGTATTCTCACTACCCATTCACTTATTCCTCGTACTACCGTAAACTCCTCCTGCAACCACAGCTGGATTCTGAAACACTTGTCATCAATGATCTCTCCACTGCTAACCCCTCTTTGTCACTTGACACCACTGATTACTTCTGGAAATGCTTCTCTTTCCTTGACTAGAGGGACCATAACTCCATGGCTCTTCTGTCTTCTCTTCTCCTTCTCTGTAGCCTGAAGCTCCTTCTCAGTCTCCTATTGAGTTTCTCTTCTCTGTCACTTTTGTGTTGGTGTCCCTCAGGGTCCCAGCCTTGTCCCTTTATTCTCTCACTTTGCAGTTCCTCCCTTGTCTTATATTATAATCTGTGTTCCCAAGCGAGGGCCAAGTTGGTGCATTTTTGCAACCCCTACCACTAAGGAAAAGGCAACTGTATTAGTCCACATTCTCCAGAGAAATAGAACCAATAGGTTATAATATATATTGAGAGAGAAAGAGAGAGAGTTTTAAGGAATTGGTGATTCCTTAACTCATGTGATTCTGGAAACTGGCAAGTCCAAAATCTTACAGGTGGGCAGGCAGGATGGAGACTCAGAGAAGAGCCAATGTTGCAGTTCAAGTCCCAAGGCAGTCTACTGGCAGAATTTCTTTTCTTCCAGGGAGGTCAGGCTTTCGCTAGTAAAACCTTCAACTGATTAGGTGAGGCTCGCCACATTAGGAAGGATAATCAGCTTTACCCTAAATCTCCTGATTTGTATGTTAATTCCATCTAAAAACTATTTTCATAGAATCATCTAGAATAATATTTGACCAAATATTTGGATACTGTGGCTTAGTCAAGTTGATACCCAAAAGTAACCATCGTGGGTATCTTTGGACTCTGAGGGCAATAGATAGCACATTTGGGTCTGCTACTCTAACTAATTTACTGAGTGATTTAGTTTGCTAACTTCGAGTGGGGCCCAGAACAAGAAAGAACTCTGTCCAGGGCTTTTGTGTCCTATCATAATTTGAAACTTATGACTCAGCAGATTCAATAATGCTGGAGGTATCCACAGGAGATGAGAAAACTGTATATGGCGTCCGGCAAGTCTCAGTAGAAGAATCAGAGTGCAGACATCTAGGTTTTGGGATATACTGAATGCTACTGTGCCCTAATCGAGTTCAAGTACCCAACCATGAAACTACACCAAGTGACCAGGTGACCTGAGCTGCCCATTATAAATGATGTAATCCAACCCATCAACCCATTTTGGGTGGAGGAAAGGATGTTCATCATCAAAAAGATATGGCTTATGTAAGATCTAGCTTGAGCAGGTTCTGAAAGCACAAATGAGTTACACAAACATGCTATCTACGCCGGAGCCACTTCTCCTTCACTCACACCTATGGTCTCATACGACATTCCACTTGATCAAGGAAGCAAAAATTTGAGCCTGGTTTAGAGATGCAACTACACAATATGTGGGCACCAGCTGAAAGTCAACTGCTGCAGAATCATAATCCCATTCAAGGGTGGCCCTGAAGGACAATAGGGAGGATAAATCTTCCCAGTGGGCAGAAAGTCAAGCCATCCATTTGGTGTGCACTTTGCCTGAAAGGAGAGATGCTTATATATTTAGGTCTACACAGATTCATGGGCTGGAGGTTAGTGACCTAGAAGGTGCAAGATTGAAGAACTGATAACAAGGAGTTTTGGGAAAGAAGCATGTGGATATGTCCACTTAATAATCGACATAGAATGTAAGGACATTTCTTTTCCATGTGAATGCTCATCTAGGGTATAAGATTGCCATTCTCTATAATCAGGGGAGCAAGAAGAGCCAGTATGGGTATGCCAACCTCTTCCCTTGGTCACCCTGCAATTTATTAAATGAGCTCGTGAATAAAACAGCCATAGTAAGCAGGGATGGAGGTTATGCAAGGGTTCAAGCATGTGGACTTCTCACCAAGACTAATCTAGCTACCACCACTGCTAAGTGCCCAGCCTACCACCCAGCAGAAAACTACACTGAACCCTGGTACATAGCACCACACCATGGATGGAACAGCAGCCGTCAGATAGCAGGTCGATTTTTATTAAGCACCTTCCATGAAGGGAGCAGTGATAGGGCCTCACTGGAATAGACACTCATTCTAGATGGGGATTTACCTCCCCTGCAGGCAATGCTTCTGCCATCACCACCATCTGTGTATTTACTGAATGCCTATTCACTGTCACAGAATCCCACACAATATTGTACTGACAAAAGAACTCATTTCACAGCAAAAAGAGTGAGGCAATGGGCTAAGACCCAAGGGATTTGCTAGAAGTGGCTAACATTATAGAATCGTTGGAATGGCTGTCAAAGACCCTGTTTTGGTGACAAATGAGAGACAAAGACAGTGCCTTGCAACATGAGGGTGCTCTTCTACAAAGTGCAGTATATGCTCCAAATCAGCTGCCAAGATGTATGGCTCCTTTTTTTTTTTTTTACCCCACAGATTATATAGGTGCAGAAACCAAGGGGAAGACAGGAGAGTAGCCTTTCTTGTTATTAGACCTCATCATCTACTTACAGTTTTGCTTCTGCTCTCGTCAGGTTTAGAGGTCTTAGTTCCCAAAGGGGGAAGGTTTCTCCCAGGAGACATAACATGGTTCAGTTTGAACTGAAAATTGAGGTTTCCATCGGGCCATTTTGTGTTTTCTCAAACCCCTGAACAAGAGGAGGGATATATTCTACTGACTGTGTGATGGATCTGTACCAAGGGTATCTGGCCTCTGCTTAGTTCTCTTACAACTACTGTAACCAGCTTGTACAAAATAGCCTGAGGTTTTCTCAACTTTATCAAATTCTCCCATTCCAGAAAGCTCTGCAGTCCTAGACAAACTGGGGCAGTTGGTTACCCAAATAACTTGCTTGAGACATTGTAGGCATTCAGTAAAATTGCTTTAGGGTGGATCTTGTTTATATCAGGCTAAATCCATCACTACCCTCCCAAAATAGATCTTTTTTTTTTTAAAGATTTTATTTATTTATTTGAGAGAGAGAATGAGAGAGAGAGCACATGAGAGGGGGGAGGGTCAGAGAGAGAGGCAGACTCCCTGCCGAGCAGGGAGCCCAACATGGGACTCCAGGATCATGACCTGAGCCGAAGGCAGTCGCCTAACCGACTGAGCCACCCAGGCGCCCTTTTTTTTTTTTTTTTTTTAAATAGACTCTGTACCCAGCATGGAGCCAAATGTGGGGCTTGAACTCATGGCCCTGAGATCAAGACCTGAGCTGAGATCAAGAGTTGGACACTTAACTGAGTCAGCCAGGTGCCCCCAAAATATATCTTTAATGACACCCAAACTTATTTTGCATCCTAGGGAGAAATGTTTGATGGTAACATTGGCTTGCCCCTTCTTTCGCTCACTTCTCACAATTATCTTCAGTGGCTTACATGCCTTTGAGGACAGAGATATGTTTTCTTGGCAAGTTGAAGAGAAAGCCTTGGAAGTCACATGCTTCAGCTCAGTTATGATCTTCACTCATATTTTCCCATGTTTTCTAGGGCATGGATGTTATCTTTTTTGGTGAATTCTCATAAATCCAATTTTTTCAGCACTAGGGAAAATTTATGTTAGATATGGAAGAAACCATAGAAATCATCTCATCCAAACCCAGTATTTCATGTTCATTTACAACGCTGTTATTTAAACTTATTTTTGTTTTAGTTTATGATTTGTCATGTTCACAAAGCATTCATTTCCTTAAGTGACCAAAAATTATACTTGTACATTTAATCCAGTGAGTAATTTATTTTTTTGCATGTAAAATGATTGTGAGCTCTGACTTTCAAAACCTAGAAAAAGCTCAGTGTTCTTTAGCATCTCATCAAAAATCACTACTCAGTGAGGGTTTGTTGACAAGGGACCCTGGTCTTCTAAGGACTGCACATCGGCCTCATTTTCTATTGTGTCTGGGTAATGACATCAGTGATTGTCAAAAGATCTGTTTGCAGATGGACTTGGCTTATAGCACCAATCACAGAGTAGAACTCAAGATTAAGATGGATTTCAGGGCGCCTGGGTGGCTCAGTTCGTTAAGCGACTGCCTTCGGCTCAGGTCATGATCCTGGAGTCCCTGGATCGAGTCCCGCATCGGGCTCCCTGCTCGGCAGGGAGTCTGCTTCTCCCTCTGACCCTAACCCCTCTCATGTGCTCTCTCTCATTCTCTCTCTCTCAAATAAATAAATAAAAAATAAATAAATAAAAAAGATGGATTTCATTCAGGTCAGCAATAACTAAGGTAAAACAATACCCTCCCACAAAACCTCCATTGGTGCTACTCTCCACCAAATAATGGGGTAAATAGATCATTAGTTTTGTGTTATGTTCTTATGAATCAGTTCTAATATTCCAATGACAACAATAAAGAAGAGCAGAATTTGCAGGAATGACAAACTGAATTTAAACAATGACCAAGAAATATTCATCATGCTTAGAAACTCATGCAAGGGTTTATCAGAGTCCACTTGCTATGATATTACCCAGAAAGGAGATTCCGACTGTCAGCTAAAAGCCACAGAATAGGATTTTTTTAAACCATATTTTTCCTTCTTTGACTTTAAAATTCATTATTTTATTACTTTATTTCCTCACTTTGAGTGCATTGGGACTGTTATGGGAGATCTGAATTCCCGCTGGTGTGGGAAATTGAAAAAAACCAAGATGACAGGAGTAGGAGGGTCAACAACACCAAATTCCTTTCAGCTCCTAGCCTGACAGTAGAGGATACAATGTCAAGATTAGTAAAAAGCCCAGATCCAAGCATTAAGAATGCCCCACTAAGAAGTTCTATAAATACTTTTGTCAAAAGTTATTTAATATTGGGAAAAGAGAAATCATGGATATCTCTGAAAGAAAAAAAAAAACGTTTTGGGTACTTGGATGGCTCAGTGGGTTAAGTGTCTGCCTTCGGCTCAGGTCATGATCCCAGGGTCCTGGGATCAAGTCCTGCATCAGGCTCTCTGCTCAGGGGGGAGTCTGCTTCTCCCTCTGCCCCTCTCCCCACTCATGTGCATGCTCTCTCTCTCACTCACTCACTTTCTCTCTCTTAAGTAAATAAATAATATCTTTAAAAAAAAAGAAAAGAAAGTTTTGATTAAAAGGAGTTCAAGGGGCGCCTGGGTGGCTCAGTTGTTAAGCGTCTGCCTTCGGCTCAGGTCATGATCCCAGGGTTCTGGGATCGAGCCCCACGTCGGGCTCCCTGCTCGGCGGGGAGCCTGCTTCTCCCTCTCCCACTCCCCCTGCTTGTGTTCCCTCTCTCGCTGTGTCTCTCTCTGTCAAAATAAATAAATAAAATCTTTAAAAATAAAAATAAAAATAAAAAATAAAAAAATAAAAGGAGTTCAAATCAGCAGCTGAAGCCTTACACAACAGCTTCTGGTTTGAATGATCTGTCAACTCTTTCCTGGTTTCTTCTCATAAATCCTGTAGTTAATCTGGTCTCATCAAGCTGTAGGAGGGTACTGTGAGTGGCAAACAATGCTCAAGGGCTCCAGAGCAGAGACCAAATCTAGGATAGAGCTGTAAGATCCTTTATTTAGAAGTCAGGAAGACTTAGGGCAGTGCCTCATAGATCCTGCAGACAGACAGAAAGGCTTCTAAGGATTTTAAGAGTATTCTTGCAGACTTTCTCTGTTTCAGCAACGGGGCTTCTAAGAAGAATCTAAGGCCATTATCCCACAGCAGTTTTACAGGGAGTCCAACACAGAGGAAAGCTTATTCCAAAGAGAATTGTGAGTCTGACGTCTATATGATGGAATGGATTATAAATTGACACTCAGGAACTCCACAAGGTTTTTAAATTATATCAGCATGATCTGAAAAAGACAGACATACAGCACCTGCATGCTTTTACCAGCATTTCTCAAAGTGTAGTCCACAAATTACTTGTGATCCACATCAGACCTGATCTGAATGGAGGTGGGGGGGGAGTTGCATATCTGGGAATCAGTATTTTTAATAGGTAATACTATGGATGTTAAAGTTCAATATCCACCTCAAACAGACCTATTTACTCATTCCTAAATATATTGTTCCTTGTAGCACTGCCTTCCATTCTCTCGTGTAGGAACATTGCTGCCTTCCATTCCTCACATAATATCCATAGTTTAAATTTTGTGCATTCTGTCCTTTCAGTAAATAGTAGTGGATCAATTGGACAAGGAGAATGTGATGCCTCTTTCACATTAGACACACAAAAATTAATTTGAAATGGATTGTAGCCCTAAATATGAAAAGTAAAATAATGCTTTTAGAGGAAAACGTAGGAGAATATCTTCATAAACTTGAGGTATAAAATATAAGAAAAAAGTACAAAACAAAAGAATAAAAATTATACTTAATTAAAATTAAGACCTTCTCTTAGTCAAAAAAACACCATTAAAAGAATGAAATGCAGGGTAGAACTGGGAGAAAAATTTGCAATACATATATCCAATGAAGTACTGGTATCTGGAATAGGTAAAGAATCCCTACAACTCTAAGAGAAAAAGACAGACATCTATTTTATTATAGCTATTGATGGATGTGAAGTGGTATCTCCTTTTAGTTTTGATTTGCACTTCCCTAATAATTACTGATGTTAAGCATCTTTTTTTTTTTCTTTAAGTAAGCTCTACACCCAACTTGGGGTTTGAACTCATGACCCTGAGATCAAGAGTTGCATACTTTACCCACAGAGCCAGCCAGGAGCCCTGGGCACCTCTTTATATACCTGTTGGCCATTTGGATATCTTCTTTGGAGAAATGTCTGTTTAAGGTCTTTGCCCATTTTTAATGTAGTTTATTCATGTTTTTTTACTTTTGAGTTCTATGGTCAGAAGCCTTAATATTTTAAACATGTTTGTACTAAAAAAAAAAAAAAAAAGTTTGTACTACCCTAAGAGATCTACAGAGTCAATGCTATCCCAATCAAAATTCAATGACATTTTTTACTGAAATAGAGAAAATAATCCTAAAATTCATAGGGAACCACAAAAGACCCCAAATAGCCAAAGCAATCTTGAGAAAGAAGAACAAAGATGAAGTTATTAATACGTCCTGATTTCAGGGTGCCTGGGTGGCTCAGTCAATTAAGCAGCTATCTTCAGCTCAGATCATGATCTCAAGGGTCCTGGGATGGAGCCCCTCGTCAGGCTCCCTGCTGAGCAGGAAGCCTGCTTATCCCTCTCTCTCTGCTCCTCCCCCTGCTTGTGCGCGGTCTCTCTCTCTGTCTCCCAAATAAATAAATAAAATCTTTAAAAAAAAAAAAACCCTTCCTGATTTCAAAACATATTACAAGGCTACAGTAATTAAAACAGTATAGTACTAGCATAAAGACAGACATATAGACCAATGGAGTGGAATAGAAAGCCCAAAAACAAACCCACACACATATGATCAGATAATCTTTGACAACAATGCTGAGAATACACAAGAGAGAAAAGACAACCTTTTCAATAAATGGTTCTGAGAAAATTGGACATCCATACGCAAAAAAATGAAATCGGATCCCTACTTTACAGCATACACAAAATCAACTCAAAATGGGTTAAAGACTTGGGGCACCTGGGTGTCTTGGTCAGTTAAGCGTCCAACTCTTGATTTTGGCTCAGGTCATGATCTCAGGGTCACGAGATCAAGCTCCATGTTGGGCTCCACACTGGGCGTGGATTCTGCTTGAGATTCTCCCTTTTCCCTCTGCCCCTCTTCCCCACCCCCACAGACTCTCCCCCCAAAAAGGGGGGGTTAAAGACTTAAATTTAAGACTTGAGAACTTCTAGAAAACTTCTAGAAAAAAGCAAAGGGGAAAAGCTCCTTGATGTTGGTCTTGGTAATGGACTTCTTGGATATCATACCAAAAGCATAGGCAACAAAAGCAGAAATAGATAAGTGGGACTACATCAAACTGAAAAGTTTCAGCACAGCAAAGGAAGCAGTCAATAGACTAAAAAGGCAACCTACAGAATGGGAGAAAATATTTGCAAACCATGTATCTGAAAGGGTTTTTTTTTTAAGATTTTATTTATTTGAAAGAGAGAGAGCAAGAGCACGAGCATGGAGGAGTGGCAGGCAGAGGGAAAAGCAGACTTCCTGCTGAGCAGGGAGCCCGATGCAGAGCTCGATCCCAAGACCCCGGGATCATGACCTGAGCTGAAGGCAGATGCTTAACTGAGCCACCCAGGCATCCCGAAAGGGGGTTAATTTTTAAACACCCATTTTAAGTCTCATTTGAGGACTTAATGAAAAGTCACAGACACATGAAGTGTCTTTTCCTTATAAGTGGTGCAAGTCTCCAGAACAACATGGAGCCCACACAGCATGGACCCAACATTACACTGACTGCTCAGGGTGATCATGTTCCTGCTGGGTGGAGTCTCCCACTACCCGGGGCACCCAGATCTCTGACCTGGGCTGAGATACAAGAGGTAGGACCACAATGGGGAAGGGGAAAAATAACAGAGGGAGCCCTTGACTGATGTGTGAAAAAAAGGGAACCGACCATACTTTGCTCTTGTGCACAAGCACCTCAGTACATTCTAGAACTGCCATGCCAAAAATTAAACAGAAGCCTTTGTTTGGAGATCGGCTCAGACGTGCCCTTTAGCTCTCAGCTCGAAGGCTCTTCTGCCTGTTCCTGCCTCAGAAGTCTCATAGAGCATGGCCCTGGGTGCATCGCCCTGCATCATGGTTTTTGTTGTTGTTGTTGTTGTTTTTATCATACTGAAGAGTGATGCTGAACAACAATACTACCCAAAAGTGTGAGTGTGGTTGGAAAGATTAATGAGAGGTTTGTATTTTGATTTGTGGCTTTGGTCACTGCTTGCCTCTCAAGCTGCCTGTTTCGATTCAAATTAAGCAGCGCTTCTTCGACGATGTGTGCCAGCAAGCTGTACGTGCAGTTGCCGCCCTCCATCCATCACGGCGCGACTTACCCCACTCCAAGTTCCAGGTCAGCATTTCCTGATTGCATTCCTCGTCCCCGTCACGCTTCTAGCTGCCCTACTTCTAGCCATTCATCACGCAGCGGTTGTTGCTGTTAGCTGATGCTTTCACAGGACCAGTCCTGCGGAGCGGGCCAGATGGGAATGCCAGTGGGCTGCTGCCAGCCGGATGTTGCCTGGGATTTGTTAGTGATCTTAAGCATCAGAGAGCAATGTCCCTAGCAAAATCTGCGTTGAAGCAACTGGAACACCCAAGGACATCGAAGGCCTACCTCCTTCTCTCCAAAGTTAGAATGGGCTGCAGTATGCACTAGAACTTAAGCAGATAGGCTTTTGAGTCACACTACGGAGGTGGGCCACAAACTTGAGCAGGTCCTTTAGTTCTGCTTAGTTACCTTAGTCTTGGGGTCATTGCAAGAACAGTTAATTTATGTAAAGCGATTAGAACAACGCCTGTCACATTAAGAATCCTGTAAGTGTTGGCTATTGCTATTTTTCTGCTCACTCTGCTTAGTCTGACAACTTCAGATCGTTTATTTATTCCTTCAATCAATATTTACTGAGTACCGGGGCGCCTGGGTGGCTCAGTCGTTAAGCGTCTGCCCTCGGCTCAGGTCATGATCCCAGGGTCCCGGGATCAAGCCCCGCATCGGGCTCCCTGCTCCGCGGGAAGCCTGCTTCTCCCTCTCCCACTCCCCCTGCTTGTGTTCCCTCTCTCGCTGTGTCTCTCTCTGTCAAAATAAATAAATAAAATCTTTAAAAAAAAAACAAAAAAAAATATTTACTGAGTACCTATGATGTTCCAGGTACTGGGGACAGTGATCCATTTCCTTTGTGGTAAGCCTCAGTGTGATCATCTGGAAACCCCTTTGCACTCACAGCTGTGCAACTATGGGAACAATAAGACCTCAGAGAAGAAACTGCTGACCGGTTTGCCTCGGCAGACAGATTCTTAGGCAGCTTCTCGATTCCCATGCTCCCAGAATAGCCTAGGAAGAACAGAGGCAGACAGAGAACATGGAAGACACAGCACTGACTTGAACAGATGCTCTCCTCCTCCCCCCTCAACTCCCTATTCACCCAGAAACTCTGACATATTCTCAAGCAGGGGAGGAGGTTGGAGAGAGGACAGGGGTAGATGAAGAGTAGGTGTAGAGGAGTCCTACAAACAGCTAAGGTTATCTTTCTAGCCGATATGGCAAGATGAAGGTGCAAAATAGAATTAAATGGATTTAGAGAAAAGTACTACGGTAAAGCATATGAAATTGCTGATATTTGACAATTTTTAACTTATGAAACATCAGTTTCATATGGTTCACCCTGGAAAAGGTGCAACATTTCTTGTGCTTCCTGAGTTTATATAAGTCATATCTGCCACATGTGTTTTAAATTATCTTAGAAACGCTCAGGTATAAGAAATCATCATCATGAGAATTGGGCCTCACATTGAAACATGAAGACAAATTTTGGTCACCCGTGTTGGAAATTTGATGAATGAACTCACAGAAGCCCAGATAACAAATGACATGTGGAAGTCTTATTTATTCTACTCAATAAACCAATATCAACTGATTGGATTTCTTTCTTTAGTTCACTTTCTAGCTGGATCCTAGTAATACTCCTTCACAAAATGGGCTTATTAAAAAGCTCAGGAAGATTTGGGGTCTCTAGAACTTCTCAGGGACCAGGTTAAATGGTGGGCTGTATTCCCTACCAACTTCTTCATCCTTATTAAATCTTTATGTATATTCTCATCTGGTTGGACCCAGAGTTAAGATTACATATTTTTTAGAGGGTGACCCCCTGTATCACCAAGATTAGAAACCTTCCATCTAAACTGAACACTAAAACATGTTTCACACATTTTAAAAACAGGTTTACTCAGGCAGTGTGCCGGGAGGTTCCATGGATCTGTCTTTTGCTTCAACAGTGTTTGGATGGAACAACCCAGGGATGCCTCCTCTACCAACCTCTGACCAACCTCCGACTTTTCCTCCAGTCACAACCTTGGGAGCCATCTTCTTGGCCAACCTCTGCCTCTGGGACCAGCCAACACCCTATTTTGAGCTTAGCTCCTTATTATGGATCAGCCCTGAGCTCCCAGATTCATCAGAATGATTCCACCCAGGTGGAGGCTGCCGTCAACCACCTGGTCAACATGCATCTGCAGGCCTCCTACACCTACCTCTCTCTGGTCTCCTGTTTTGATGGTGAAGATGTGGCTCTGGAAGACGTGGGCTCCTTCTTCCTCGAGCTGGCTGAGGAGAAGCTTGAGGGTGCTGAACATCTCTTGAAGATGCCAAACCAGTGCAGCAGCCTCGTCCTTGTCCAGAAACCTTCCCAAGATGAGTGGAGTAAAGCCCTGGATGCCATAGAAGCCACCCTGGTTCTGGAGAAGAACCAGAACCAGGCCCTTCTGGATCTGCATGCCCTGGGTTCTGCCCTCGCAGACCTCCATCTCTGCAACTTCCTGGAGAACCACTTCCTAGATGAGGCGGTGAAGCACATCAAGAAGATGGGGACCACCTGATTCACCTCCTCAGACTAGCTGCCCCCAGGCTGGGCTGGGTGAGGATCTCATCCGAAGATTCACCCTCAAGCACAACCCTGAAGCCCAGCAGCCTTTGAGGGGCCCCTCTGGCAAACCCTGGCACCAGGGCTTCTGCCTGAGTCTCTCCCTGCAGCCACGAGGCAGCTTTTTAACCACCCCGGAGCCCTCTCCCAAGCCATGCACCAAATGGAAACAATAAAGTTTTTTGCAGGAAAAAAAAAAAAAAACAACCAGGGGCGCCTGGGTGGCTCAGTTGGTTGGGCGACTGCCTTCGGCTCAGGTCATGATCCTGGAGTCCCGGGATCGAGTCCCGCATCGGGTTCCCTGCTCGGCAGGGAGTCTGCTTCTCCCTCTGACCCTCCTCCCTCTCATGCTCTCTGTCTCAAATAAATAAATAAAATCTTAAAAAAAAAAACAAAACACAAAAAACAAACAGGTACACTCAATGTCCTCGCAAATTCTCCATCTAGAAATTTACTTGAAGAATATAATTAAAGATATACACAAAGATTTAGGTTTAAAGGTTGTATTAGTAAGAGAACAACTGGCACACTCAAACTAGGATAATTCACGTGGGGTTCATTTACAAAGAAATGGAGGAGTTGTAGGAAAACAACAGGGGATGGTGCAGGTACCTAGGGCTTGTGGAGGCGAAGAGCTGTCACCATCCCTAGGTTCAGAGGAAAAAGGACAAGGGAAGGACTGGTTCTGAGAACTGGGAAGAGAGGATTGGCCACCTTGAGAACAGTGACCTTCAGCCAGCTCTAGGAGACCTCACAGTAGGGAACAAGGAATTAATACCCTGACCTCACTCTTGTCTTTGTCTCCAATCTCCTACAGGAGCTCATGTTGGCGGGACCTCACTGGAAACCAGAGGGCAGAGGAACCAGTTAATGTTCTCCCTAAAGGAGAGCAGAGCTGAGAAAAGGATGGAGAAGAGTAGAAAGTGGATCTGGTAGAATAAACAAGAGATATCTGACACAAAGATGTTCATTGCAGCACTGTTCATAATAACTTAAGATGGAAAGGAGGCTAAATGTCCCAGACGAGGGGGAAATTTTAACAATTTAAAGTATATATATATACCTCAATGGAGCCATTGTCAATACTGACACAGAAAATAACAAAATAACCTGTATAATGTGCTTTACCTTTTGTTTTAAAAACTATATATAGACACAGATATGTATTTTATATGTATATACATGCACATGTAATACATGCATACACATTCATACAAGAGAAAAGGTTTAGAGTATATACATCAAGGTGTAAATGGTAGTTATCACAGAAAGAGTACGGTTATAGGTAATTTTATCTAGGGTTTGCTTTTTATGTTTTGTTTTGTTTTTTGAGCAGGATAAGTTTTAATATAAAGAATTACTAACTACGGCAGGGGATTGGAGTAATGAGGAGTCAGCTGGTAGGAAACAAAGAGAGCTCTAAAGAATATAAGAAGAGCAGTTATGAGGGGCAACCACAACCTCGAGGTCTGAGATAGAGGGTCCAAGGACCCTCCCCACCAAGAGCTGAGGAGAGGGTTTGTTGGGCAGGGTGTGACCATAGGTCAGCAGGGAAGTTACTGTGTGCTGTGTGGTCCAAACTTGCTCAAAATCTGCTCTCTGGGGAGAGCTAATCACAGGGAGTTGTCTCCCTGGAAGCATTCTATTGCAAAACCACTGGAGAGGTTTGGTATGTCTGTTGGGGGAAGTTTCTGGAGACAGGAACCTTTCAAAGCAGTACACTGGACGGAGGGAGGAAACCCTTCCTTCTACAATGAAAGCTCCCTGTAGCGGTAAAGTTTAACATATGTATCAGCCGGCAAAGGAAAAATATATAGGGGCCCATCTCCATTTTTGCAGAATGGGGAATGAAGTATGAATTCAAAGCTGAAAAGCAATAAATTGATACACTCCAAAACCTACCACCTAGGGGTACTGTGTGGGAACACACACAGATATGCATATGGTTTTATAACCTGCTATTTTCTTACAATAAATGCTGTGGGCCTCTTTCCCTGTCAATAAATATCAACATTTTTCATTATTAGATAGTATATGTGCACTTTGTTTTTTATAACCGATTGCCTGGTGGTAAGCATTTAAATTGTATCTTATTTTTACTATTCTAAACAATGCTGTGTTGGACTTCTTTATTATTTATTTATTTAGGTGCAAAATGGTAGTTTTATTAAAGCACGGGTGTTACAGGATTTTCTCTCTGTCGGTGCCCGCCGTTCTTGGTCACCCCGCTTCGAAGAATGAAGAAGTAGACCAGACAGAGTGGTGGGCAGCAAAGCAAGGTTTATTGAGCGATAGCAAAGTGATAGTACAAAGCTCCCGAGGAGGGAGGGGACCCAAGAGGGTTGCCCTGTGTTGAATTTCTTTAAATGATTATTTTCTCAGAATAAATTATTACAAGTTGAATTGTTGGATTAATCGTCCTGTGTTAAATTGATAAGGGTATGTGTTGGATACATTATCTATTTGATTTGGCAAAAAAAATCATTTTTCAGTTTATGCGTTTCTCAAGAATGCATGAAAAAGATGCCACTTAAGACATTTGATCTGGTATCCAGTCAAATAAGGTCAAACACCAGTGTGGTTCCAGAATGAATTTCTCTGAGTGTCAGGTAGACTGGCCAAGAAAGCTAATTGTCAAAGAGAGCACCTACTCTGATTCTTCACTAAAATAGCATAGAGGATCTTTTAAATTAATAAACTTTATTTTTTAGAGCAGTTTTATTTAGGTTCACAACAAAATTGAGCAAAAGTACAGAGAATTCCCATAAACCTCCGGCCCCCCCCACATATGCACAAACTCCCCCATTCTCAAAAACCCTCACCACAGTGGTACATTTTTTACAAGTGATGAACCTACACTGACAAATTATTTTCACTCAAAGTTTATAGTTTACATTATATTAGTTTACATTACATTCACTCTTGATGTTGTGCATTTTATGGGTTTTGACAAATGTATGATGACATGTATCTACCATTGTGATATCATACAAAATAGTTTCACTGCCCTAAAAATCCTCTGTGCTTGGCCTATTTATCCCACCCTCTCCCCTAATCCCTGGTGACCATTAATCATTTTACCGTCTCCATAGTTTTGTCTTCTCCAGAATGTCATGTAGTTGGAATCACACACGATGTAGCCTTTTCAGAGTGTCTTCTTTCACTTAGTAATATGCATTCAATTTTCCTCCATCACTCTTCATGGCTTGACAACTCATTTCTTTTCAACGCTGAATAATATCCAATTGTCTGTGTGTACCAGTTTATTTGTCTACCTTGGTGGCTTCCAAGTTTGGGCAATTATGAATAAAACTGCTATAAACACCCATGTGCAGGTTTTTGTGTAGACATGTGTTCGAATCATTTGGGTGAATACCAAAGAGTGAGATTGTTGGATCGTAAAAGAGTATGTTTAGTTTTGTAAGAAACTGCCAACCTGTCTCCCAAAGTGTCTATATTATTTTGCATTCCTACCAGTAATGGATGGGAATTCCCTTCGCTCCACATCCTCACCAGCATTTAGTGTTGTCAGTGTTTTGAATTTGGGCCATTGTCATAGGTATGTATTCATATTTCATTTCAATTTCCAATTCTCTAATGACATACAATGTTGAACATCTTTTCTTGTGCTTAGTTACCATCTGCCTATCTTCTTTGGTGAGGTGTCTGTTAAGACCTTTTGCCCATTTTTAAATTGGATTGCTTGTTTTCTTGTTGAGTTTTAAGAGTTCTTCGTATATTGTGAGTAACAGTCCTTTGTCCATGTATCTTTTGAAAATATTTTCTCCTAGTTTGTGGCTTGTTTTCTCATTCTTTTGACAGTGTCTTTCACTGAACAGAAGTTTTTAATTTTTTTTTAAAGATTTTTTTTTTTTATTTGACAGAGAGAGAGACACAGCGAGAGAGGGAACACAAGCAGGGGGAGTGGGAGAGGGAGAAGCAGGCTTCCCGCCGAGCAGGGAGCCCGACGCGGGGCTCGATCCCAGGACCCTGGGATCATGACCTGAGCCGAAGGCAGACGCTTAACGACTGAGCCACCCAGGCGCCCCAGAAGTTTCTAATTTTAATGAAGTACAGCTTATCTGTTATTTCCTTCATGGATCATGACTTTGGTGTTGTATCTAAAAAGTATCATGACCTAAGATCATCTAGGTTTCCTCCTATATTATCTTGCAGGAATTTCAGAGCTTTGCATTTTACATATAGGTCTGATCCATTTTGTGTTAATTTTTGTAAAGGATATAAGGTCTCTGTCTAGGATCTTTTTTTTATTTTGCATGTATATGTCTAGCTGTTCTAGCATCATTTGTTGAAAAGACTATCTTTGTTCCTTTGGCAAAGGTCAATTGATTATATTTACATGGTCCTATTACTGGGCTCTCTCTTCTGTTCCATTCACCTGTCTATTCTTTTACCAACATACTGTCTTGATTACTATAGCTTTATCATAAATCTCGAAGTTGGGCAGTTTCAGTCCTTCATCTTTGTTCTCTTCCAATATTGTGTTGTCTATTCCGGGCCTTTTGTCTCTGCATATAAACTTTACGATTAGCTTGTCTATATCCATGAATAACTTGCTGGGATTTTTATTGGAATTGCATTGAATCTGTGGATCAAGTTGGGAAGAATTGACCTCTTGACAATATTGAGTTTTCCTATCCACAAACATGAAATATCTCCATTTATTTAGTTCTTCTTTGATATTTTTCATTAGGTTGACATTTTTCATTAGTTCTCTAATATCAAGAACTGATATTTCAGAACCCAGGGGCCCCAGTTCTGTAGGTCAGAAGTCCAAGGAAGTGTGGTTCAGCTGGGTCTTCTGTTTAGTCTCACAAGGCTGAAGTCAAGGGGTCCGCAGGGCTGCAGTTGATTGTGGAGGTTTTGAAGAAGAATCTGTTTCCATGCTCGTTCACATTGTTGGCAAAATTCAACTCCATGCAGGTGTAGGATTGATGTCCCTGTTTTCTTGCTGGGTGTCAAACGGGGGTGATTCTTAACCTCTAGAGGCTGCCTACATTCCTTGTCGTGGCCCTCTTCCTCTATCTTCGAAGCCAGCAATGGCAGATCAGGTCTTTCTCATGCTTCAATCTCTCAGGCTTCCCCTTCTGACTCATTTCTCCCATCCCCAGTAAGAAAAGGTTCTCTTTTTGAGGGCTCATATGATTAGAGTGAGTCCACTTGGGTAATCCAGGACAATCTCCCCATCTCAGATCCATAACCTTAATCACATCTACAAAGCCCCTTTTGCCATGTCACATTTTAACATTTTCACAGGCTCTGGGGATTAAGGAATGGACATCTTTGGAGGATCATTATACTGCCTCCCACTGGCCAAACTCAGCTAGACTCTAACTGATACAAGGGCGTAGGAAATAGGCCTGTAGAGCAAAAGTATGAGGAACAGATCTGAAAGCAAGCAAGCAGGCTTCGTTCACCACATTTTAAGATAACAACATTTTTTTCTTCACCAACTAGGACTTGCTTAACAGATAATTGGCCAGCTTTCTAGTTGCTATCAAATATAATGAATTAATCCCATTTACTGTAAAACAAAACAAAACAGAACAGTGATAACACATCCTGCAACGAGATGAATTCAAACATAATGCAATTGTCAATTGGCTTCCACAATCCTTCAAACCTTGTTTCTCAAACTGGGGCTAGTTAAAATTCTTTTCTTCTGCAGAGAAATATAAAAATGAGGACTAGGTCAGGCAGGGAAATGGCAGACAATTCCAGCCTTAAGAAATACAGAGGTTGAAAGGAGTCCCTGGGTGTACAGTATATTCTTGGCTCGGTCTCTCTAGAGTAGGCCATCAAGATAACTGCCAACTAACAGAGATTCCTGGAATCTTTGCTGCTGTCCCAGAAGACTCAGCCAGCCACAGGCCCCAGAATTATTTCCAGCAATGTCAATAAACTGCCACCAGGTGATATCAAGCTTCAACAGGAACCAGGTTAGAATGAAATGGCACAGTTGTGCTCCTAGACCTCTCTGCTGCCCTGTTCTGTCTGCATTGCTTGCCCACAGTCATTTCAATGACTGAATAACAAGATTCTGCATTTTATACAGCTTAAGTTTTTGGACCCCACAGAGAGGGAGTATTTACAATGTTTCAAAACTCACATTATTATTTTTAGTAAACATCTTCCCACATTTTCTTGCTTCTCATTAATAACTCTGTATGGTAACAATACCTAAAAGGGAGCTTCAGATTCATTTATTTTTTTAAAGATTTTACTTATTTGTCAGAGAGACAGAGAGAAAGAGAGAGCACAAGCAGGGGGAGCAGCAGAGGCAGAGGGAGAAGCAGACTCTCTGATGGGGAAGGAGCTTGATGCGGGACTCGATCCCAGGACCCTGGCATCATGACCTGAGCTGAAGGCAGACGCTTAACTGACTGAGCCCGCCAGGCACCCCAGGGCTGCCCCAGTTCTACTGTGCCTCTTCTGTCTTGACCCACTCAGACCACCAGTATGGTGTCACTTTCTCATATCTTGGGCCTTTTGCAGAAAGACTCAGTCTTTCTTTTATGTGGTTATTTAAAATTCACCTTAAGGACAGCTCTTGAAGAAGTTTGTTCCCTCCAATACGCCACACAAATGCAGACCTCTATTACCTAGGAATGCTGCTTCCCTCTATTCTCCAGGTGAGGAGCTTTCTCTTTCCTCTAGAATGAATTCCCTGCATTCTCTCGTCAGTCACCTGAAGAAGATGATCTCAGTTCTGCTCTTCTGTGTTCTCAGACTCCCAGCTACCAAAGGGTTAACGTCTCCTTTAGTGGAAAGAGAAATTTTCTGATTGAGGTCTGAACTGAAAACCAGTGCCTCTTAGGGCAGGGACTTGTGTTATGTGATCTTTAAAATTAGCACTTTGACATTTTCCCCAGCTGCTAAAGCTTGAATTCTTTTTTAAATTTTATTTTAGAATTCACACACAGTAAAATTTACTCTCTTTAGTGTACAGTTCTAGGAGTTTTGACAAATAGAGTACATAACCACCACCACAGTCAAGATTCAGAGCAGTTCCATAATCCCAAAAAACTCCTTTATGCTGCCCCTTTACAACCAACCCTTCCCCACCCCTGACAACTACTGAGCTTTGCTCAGTCCCTATAGTGTTGCCTTTTTTTTTTTTAAGATTTTATTTATTTATTTGACAGTGAGAGACACAGCGAGAGAGGGAACACAAGCAGGGGGAGTGGGAGAGGGAGAAGCAGGCTTCCCGCCGAGCAGGGTGCCTGATGCGGGGCTCGATCCCAGGACCCTGGGGTCAGGACCTGAGCTGAAGGCAGACGCTTAAGGACTGAGCCACCCAGGTGCCCCTATAGTGTTGCCTTTTTGAAAACATTATATAAATGACATCATATAGCCTTCTGAGTGGTTTCTTCCACTGAGCATAATGCATTTGAAACTTATTCACGTTGTTGTGTATATTAATAGTTCATTCCTTGTTATCACTAAGTAGTATTCCATTGCATGGGGTATCAGTTTCTTACGGCTGCTATAACAAATTACCACAGACTTGGTGGCTTGAAACAATGTACTCTCTCATAGCTCTGGAGGCCAGTAGCCTAAAATCAGTATCACTGGGCCTAAATCAAGGGGGTGACATGGCCTTTGGAAGCTTCAGGGGAGAAGCCTTTCCTGGCCTCTTTCAGCCCAAGTGGCTGCCAGCAAAGCTCGGTCTATGGCCACATCACTCCAGTCTCCAGCCTTAGGGTTGCAGGGCTTCCTCTTATGTCGATCTGGAGTCGAATCTCCCTTTGCCTCTCTCTTGTGAGGACACACGTGAATCCCCCATCTCAAGACACTTAATCCTATCTGCAGGTCTCTTTTTGTGTATGAGGTAACATTCAGAGGTTCCAGGTTTTAGGACATGGGTATCCTCAGGCATGCCATTATTCAGCCTCCCACATATGGATATGCCACAAAGTACTTATCCAGCTACCCTTTGGAGGACATTTGAGTCATTTCCAGCTTGGGACAATTATGAATAAAGCTGCTATAAATACTTGCATTAAAGTTTTTGTGGGAACATAGATTTTCATTTCTCTTGGGTAAATACCTAAAAGTGGGATTGCTGAGTCAAATAGTAGTGTATGTTCAAGTTTGTAAGAAGTGATCAAACTGCAGGGTGCCTGGGTGGCTTAGTTAAGTGTTCAACTTTTGAGACACCTGGGTGGCTCAGTCGGTTAAGCATCTCCCTTCAGCTCAGGTCATGATCCCAGGGTTCTGGGATTGAGTCCCGCATCTGGCTCCTTCCTCAGCGAGGAGCCTGCTTCTCCCTCTGCCTGCCGCTCCCCCTGCTTGCGTGCTCTCTCTCTCACATTCTGACAAATAAAATAAATAAATAAATAAATAAATAAATAAATAAATAAATAAATAAATAAAATCTTTAAAAAAAATAAATGTCCAACTCCTGATATCGGCTCAGGTTATGACCTCCGGGTTGTGAGATTGAGCCCTGCTTAAGATTCTCTCTCTCCCTCTCCCTCTGCCTCTCTGCCCCACCCCTCTAAAAAAAGAAGAAGAAAAAGAAAAAAAAAGAAATGGTCAAGCTGCTTCCAAAGTGGCTATACCATTTCACATTCCCATGGTATATGAATTCCAGTTTCTCCACATCCTTGTCAACACTTGGTATTATCAGTGTTCCTGATTTTAGTCATTCTAGCAGGTGTTTAGTGGTATTTCCTTATGGCTTTAATTTGTACTTCCCTAATGACAGTGATGGTGAGCATTTTTTTCATGTGTTGAAATTTTAATGTTGCACCATTTCATGCCCTCTCTCAGTTGGCTATATTTTTACTTAGCTCTCTAAATATGCTTTAGTAGTGACTTAGAAATAATTAACCACTTAATAGGCAAAAATATTAGAATTATTAACTTCTCAGGAAATTAAAACTACTGAGTAACTTTCAATGTAGAGGAATACTATCAAAATGAATCAATACAGCAACCCAAACCGAACAACTGACTAAAAAATGGACAGAAGATCTGAATAGATATTTTTCCAAAGAAGACATATAAGAGCAGTGAGTAAGCTGCAGGTGAGCATGGGGAAAAACAAAACAAGACAAAAACAAATCAAAAGAAAACAAAAAAGAAAAGGAGAAAAGAAGACATACAGATGGCCAGTAGGCATGTGAAGAGATGTTCAACATCACTGATGATTAAGGAAATGCAAATCAAAACCACAATGAAGGGGGCACCTGGGTGGCTCAGACAGTTAAGCATCTGACTTCGGCTCAGGTCATGATCCCCGGGTGCTGGGATGGAGCCTCCCATTAGGTTCCCTGCTCAGCGGGGAGCCTGCTTCTCCCTCTCCCTCTCTGCTTGCCTCTCTGCCTACTTGTACTCTCTCTCTCTCTGTCAAATAAAATAATAAAATCTAAAAAAAAAAAAACACAATGAAATATCACCTCTTACCTATTAGAATGGTTCTTATCAAGGTGATAAGAAATAACTAGTGTTGGAGAAGATTTAGAGAAAAAGAAACACTTGCAGACTATTGGTGGGATTGTAAATTGGTACAGTCACTGTGGAAAACAGTGGGGAGATTCTTCAAAAAATTAAAAACAGAACTATATGATCCAGCTATTCCACTACTGAGGATTTATCCAAAGAATATGAAAACACGAATTCAAAAAGATAAATACACCCCTGTGTTCATTGCAACATCATTTACAATAGCCAAGATATGGAAACTAAACACACACACACACACACACACACACAGTGGAATACTAAATACTACTCGGGCATAAAAAAGAATGAGATCTTGCCATTTGCAACAACATGGGTGGAGCTTGAGAGTAGTATGCTAAGTGAAAAACGTCAGAAGGAGAAACACAAATACTGTATGATTTCATTCACATGTGGAATCTAAAAAACAACGAAAATGAATGAACAAAACAAAACAAAAACAAACACATTGATACAGAGAACAGATTGGTGGTTGGACAAAGGGATACGGGGGTCAATTATAGGGTGATGGAGGGTAGGTAGATTTTTGGGGGTGACCATTTCGTAGTATATACAAATGTTGAATTATAATGTTGTACAACTGAAACATATAATTTTTAAAAAAATGAGTCAATGCAATATTCATAAAATACACCCAAGTTGCATGGTTAGTATGAGGTGATTAGCAAGATGATTGGTAAAGAGTATGTCTATAATACACATGTGGGGTTTTCTTCATCTTTATGACCATGTTTGCATTAGGAATCTATATACACTGCAAGAATTCAGGAGTGTTCCCTTTGAAAAAGTGGGTGTAATATGATACATCTACCTTAGGGAGTCCTTATAATTAGGTCTTCAGGGCATGCATGGATGTGAAGTCTAACAAACTAAGTTTGCTTTACAGTAAATTTCTTAACCATGGAAAAACTTCCTCTGAAACTGTCTGAAACTCCAAATATCATCAGGGTCTGTTGAGGGACCTGGATAATAATAAGAGCCATTTGAATACAAATCAATCCTCTCTCGAATGCCAAAACTCTCACAGACTAGTTCATGTATAAAATACACCTTCATGTTTCCAATAGCTTCAGGATAAATTTCCTGTGCCAGAGAAATAAAAGAGACAAGGTAACTACTTCAAGAGGCTGGGAAGATAGGGGAAGTGAAGACAGTACAAAGGACTCAAGTGTAAAATTTTATTCCCTTTTAAAAAAATTATTAGAATATTTAGTTAGCAAAAGTAGTAGTAGAAATGGTGTCCCAGTATCCTCGTCACATATGTTAATAAAAATAATAATTACAGAAACTATCTTTTATTACATGTTTACACTATTACTCCAGACAGTATTGTAAGTACATGGCATACATTAATTTATTTACTTACAACTACCCTAAGAGTAGGTGCTCTCTTGATCCCCATTATAGGGATGAGGCCACTGAGACATAAAGAGGTTAAATCACTTGCCCAAGGTCCCAGGGGAGGATTAGTAGTCAAATGGAGGTGGACAATCCCCACTACATCCGATGACAGCTGTCCAGGAGCTGTTACTCTGTCTCCTGAACCTGGCTGAGGACCAGCCTGACCTGTAGGGTTTTTTTGAAATGCTGATTCCCAGGCCTCAGCCCCGGGGTTCTAGTTCAATTGGTCTGGAATCTGCGCTGCTTTTGCGGGTTCTCTGGGTGATTCTGAGCATTAGCTGGGTTACCAACATCAGGTCGGTTTCCCATTGGTAATTTAGCAATGCCTTTTTGCTGGTTCCAAACCACCCAGCAAAGAGATCATAGACTTTTCAAGGATCATTATTAAGTTCCTCGTCACGGTGATGAGGGGTTAAGACAACACATATTCCAGATCTTAGACATGTAATTTGTCAAAGACAGATTACTACTTTCTTTTTTAAAAAATTAAAAAAAAAATTATTTGACAGAGAGAGAGCACAAGCAGGGGTAGCAGGAGAGGGAGAGGGGGAAGCAGACTCCCTACTGAGCAGGGAGCCCGACACACGGGGCTCGATCCCAGGATCCTGGGATCATGACCTGAGCCGAAGGCAGACACTTAACCGACTGAGCCACTCAGGTGCCCCGTGATTACTACACTCTTTTAAAAAGTTTGAAATACTATGAGTAAAAGTCAGGATTCATATTTTACTTATATATCATACTTCTCATATCTGAACTCATCTTCATTTAAAATTTATTTTCAGTGTTATCCATATTATACATCTGTATTTAGTCCTCTGATAAAACTTATAATCACATTATTTATTCTCATGGTTTCCCCCAAATGCTGGTGATAACCAATTTTATATTTCTACCACAGACCCTTCCTTGAACTCCTGACCTGAATATCAAATGGCATATTGGACGTTTCTTCCCGGAAGAAGAGGCTCTGATTGATCTTGCCTGAAACAGATGTCCACACACCACACCCCAAACAAACCTGTTGCTTCTTCTACATTTCCTTGGCAATCGGCCCCACCACCCACTCAGTAATGCAAGCCAGAAGCTAGGAGTCACTTGGATTCGACTCTCTCTCCCACTGGCCACAACCAATAATCACCTCCATCTGGTGGCCTCTCCATTCTCACTGCCACTGTGTCACTGCATGACCCATCACCTCTTGCCTGGACATTGCAGTGGTCTCCCAGCTCCTTCTCCCTGGGCTACCCTGTTGCTTTCTATTTCTCTTCTTTCTCTTTGTGGGAGAAGGTGTATTCTTTTGGATCCAAGCTTAAATTGTTTAATGTTATATGTCAAATATGCAGCTGAGTACAGAGAACAAACAACTGTGTTCTACCAGTTTTATCAAAATCTTAACACTGTCCTATTTGCCATTTTGTTTAAAGAAATGAAGATATCCAGCTACAGATACAGCTATAAATATGGCTATAGATACAGATATTTAAGCCCACCCTGATTAGCCTGCCCCATCCCCAAGTCCCTCCTTCCCCAGCACACTGTCATGAATTTGCTATTATCAAATGCATCTTGTGCTTTCTCTAGATCTTTATGAATCGATAAAGAATTTAGCGCATTGCTTTGTAGGTTTTTAAACTTTACGAAAAGGACCTCCTGCTATATATTCCCTCTGCAACTCGCTTTTTACACTCGATTTTATGTTTTCTTCCTGTTGACACGTGTTGCCCTAATTCATTCACTTTAACTACCATATGGTACACATTCTGTGACTATCCCACAATTTATTTATTTATTCTCTGTTGAAGGACGTTTAGGAATTTTCTGCTGCAAACAGTGCAGCGCTGTTCTCTCTGAGCAGATGTTGGAGAGGCTCTCTAGGCTATATTCTCAGGAGTGGTATTACTTTCCCGCTCTCCTGAGCCAGGGAGACAAATCGTTTCCTGCCTCTCTGTAATCTAACTGTTGCCAGAGTCATTTTTCTGAAATGCAAATCTGCGTCTGTCACTCCCCTGCCTAAGGCCATTTGATGGAAACAAACCGGCCGTTCCTCAGTGAGACATTCAAGCCCCTCCCCTCCCCCATGTCCCAACCCTGCGCCTTTTGCTGTAACCTTCTCTCCCACTCCCCACACCAAATGCCCAGCCAGGCTCTGCTCCCTCGGAATTGCTCCCTGTTTCCCCACTCCCATCCCCTCGCCCATTCTTCTCTCTTTCCAGTTCTGTCCCATCCTCACTCCATCCCCTCCATCTTTCCTACCAGGAAACACCTAATTGCTTTTCGAGGATCATCTACTCACTGAAAACTTTCCTCACCTGCCAACGGTCACCGGTTTGAATCCCAGTTCCTCTACTTACTTAACTTGGGCAAATCTTTCAGCTTCCCTGAGCTCAGTGTTCTCATCTACCAAATGAAGATAAGGATAGTGCCGACCTCATATGCCTTCCATCAAATGTGATCCTCGATAGAGAGCATTTCATTCATATGGTGCCTAAAAATGAATGTTTTCTTCCGTTCATTTATTTATCTATTAATCTTTTAGAATTATTTCTTTTTGTGGCTGTTAGTTATTTCTTTATCTATCAGACCATGTCTAATTCACATTTGTATCACCACCAGCACAGGGCCTGGCATAGAGAAGGACACAGTAAATATTGAGTGAATAAATGAATGAGTCTTTGGGCTCTCAGAGCAGTTAGTAAAAAAAGAAAAAAAAAAAGATTTAATGCTTTGTCATGGATGGTATCTTATTTCCACAGAAAAATGCAATCTCTGGTGAATAATTTTTGTTTTCCTTTTCCTATCAAAGCTTTCTTACAATAGCTTCCTGCCCTGTTTCTTTAAGTTGGTAATGATTTATGCAAGCTGATCAGTAAATAGTATTAAAAGAATTTATTTTGTCACTTGGTTGTTGCCTAGGGAAAGGGTTTGCTTTAAAAGAAAACAAAACCCCAAAAGTGTTGTAGTTCATTTGGTTTTGTTGCTTACTTACAATCTTATTGAGACAGGAATTAGTACTGCGAATTTCAATTTAAAAAAAAAAGGACAGTTTCTGAAGTCTGCAGAACTGTGAATGTAAATTCAACATTAGATAATGCAAATACAGATGTTTCTGAGCTAGAAAGGAGAGTGATTGGAAAGGAGGTATGTGGACAGGGAGACATTATTTTTCCTCCCTTCTTCCGTCTCAGACTTCTTCAGCACTTAGAAACTGGGGGCAAGCCTCGCAATGGGGTCCTGTAGGGCTCCTCAAACATTCTGTACAGCCCAAACCAGCGTCTCCGCTTGGCTTCTGCTCAGTTGCCCTGCCCTTACCATGCTGCTGTCTTCCTCCGTACAGCGGCTCTCTCTGCATGGCTGGGTGCTGTGAGCCCAGAAAAGAGCTCCTTCCTCAAGCAGGTTCCCGCTCTCTGCATCCCCCGTGCCATCCCGAGCACCAGTCCCACCTCATAGACACAGCTCTCCTGAAGCCAACTGCCACCCTGACTTCTGAAATTCAAGTTTAGTTGGACCACCTGTATTTTTATTTGCTAAACCTGGTAACCCTAAACACAGGCAGATCTCTTAATCCCAGGAATGGTAAATCCTACCCCAGCCTAGGGTGGCCCAAGTTCTAAATCACTCATGATCTTTTCACTCCCCTTGGTTAATGATTGGTCTCATGGTTTGTTACCCAGGTAGGATTAGCGAGATGAGGGGAAATCTACTGAGAAGAAATGCCTTACGAGAAAGCCCTATACTTTACCCTCTTCGGTCTGCTTTGAAAGCAGCAATCAGGGCGCCTGGGTGGCTCAGTCGGTTAAGTGACTGCCTTCGGCTCAGGTCATGATCCTGGAGTCCCGGGATCGAGTCCCGCATCGGGCTCCCTGCTTGGCGGGGAGTCTGCTTCTCCCTCTGACCCTCCTCCCTCTCATGCTCTCTGTCTCTCATTGTCTCTCTCTCAAATAAATAAATAAAATCTTAAAAAAAAAAAAGAAAGCAGCAATCAGAGGTATCATAGTCATCTTTTCAGTAGGAGTCAACAAACATGAAGAAAAAGAATTATCCAATCCAGTGTGGCCCAGGGACCTCGAGGTCCCTCAGGCCCTTTCAGGGAGTTCTCAAGGTCATCTCCTTCCCAACCACCTATCTGTGGGAGACCAGATTTCCCTGTATACTCCAACCAAATGACCATGTCCCAACAGATTGACTGCAGAAGACTGGAGGCTTGTTCTTCATTAAGCCAGAGATTGAAGAGATTTGCAAAACGCTAATCTTCTCACCGATTTTCTTTTTGTTTTGAAAGTATAGTTATTTTTCATAAAAACATATCAACATGTAATGGGCTTATCACTATTTTCAAATGAGTTAATAAATAATTTTTTTAAATATATGTTCTTTTCCATGGTAAATATCAGTAGATACAACCCCCATAAACAAAAGCTCTTTGGGGACCCTCGATTTTTAAGAGAGTGAAGAGGTTGTGGAACCAAAAATCTGAGGTCCACAGACCCAGACAGTAGTCTGACAACAGTTCACGCTGCTCAGCCAATGTCAGTCGCCATAATCTTCTGGATTTCTTACAAGGAGAAAAAATAACCTCTGTTTGTTTGACTCCTCAAATAAGGAGCTGATCACAACTTCAAATGATTTAGGAGCTAACTCAATAATGAGTAGTCATGGCTGAAGCATTATTTAAAACTGATCAATTGAGACGACAGTTTTAATGACTCATGGTTATTGACTAGTAATAAAATGAAGTAATAAAATGACAAGGTCACAACCATGTTAAATACATTTTACAGAAGGAAAGAACTGGACAAATAGAAATCTTTCAAAGGCACGAAAGGGTAACTGTAGAAAATTTGCCTCATGATTTTCACGGACAGTCTGCCTGCCTCTAAGGCGACATCTCCATAATAAATATGCAGTATTTAC
Organism: Mirounga leonina; assembly: GCF_011800145.1. NCBI lineage: Eukaryota > Metazoa > Chordata > Mammalia > Carnivora > Phocidae > Mirounga > Mirounga leonina. The sequence goes on from NW_023270825.1 coordinate 43,057,965, forward strand.
ATTAAATACATGGTATTAAACACAGAACAATTAAAAACAAAGTATGTAGGGCGCCTGGGTGGCTCAGTTGGTTAAGCGACTGCCTTCGGCTCAGGTCATGATCCTGGAGTCCCGGGATCGAGTCCCGCATCGGGCTCCCTGCTCGGCGGGGAGTCTGCTTCTCCCTCTGACCCTCCATCTCATGCTCTCTCTCTCTCTCTCTCAAGTAAATAAATGAAAAAAAAAAAAAAACAAAAAAAAAACAAAGTATGTATTCCATAGTCCTGACCTAAGGAGTTTACCTTGAAGGCTTTTAAGACCTTATTTAGACTCTTTGATCTTGAAGCTTCTTAATTATGGATACCAGGTTTGTGCTTTTTTTTTTCCATTGCATTTGACTTTCTGAGCTCCTTAATTTTGACACATAATAATTACCTTATTCTTGTAAAATACCTGTGACTTTCCTTAAGCTTTCACCCTTCCCACCTGCACCTTTGTTCACTGAGCATCCATTTACACAGTATTCGCAATGAGACTTAAGTGTTGCCAAATAGTTGCATGAAAAATTCTCGATTCTTCTCCATTTTAAGAACAAAGCCGTAACTTCCTGTCACCTCAACAACAGCAAAACAAAACAAAACAAAAAGCAAATATCTCTGGTGCACTTTCAGTTAGCAGCATTAAAGCTAATGTAAGATATAGATTTGGTCTGTATTTGCATGAAACTACTCATTAAGGTTTGGGGGCATACAGGGAAGGATAAAAAGTCTTGCATTCAGAGTTGCTGTGCTTTTAAAAACCATCTAACAGCATGAAACTCTGCCTTAGGCCATTAAACTGATAAAAGTAAACCACTGTCAATATGTTTTTACAGCTTCATGTTTGTTTGTTCTGGAAAGAACATACAACTACTGCATTCAAACTGTAGATGCTTGCAGGTCAAATGTAGTCAATCTGGCATTAAATGAAAAGTTGTCAGCTAGCTTTTTCTATTCAGAGAGCCCTGTAGCCTTCAAGGACTACTTTTAAAAGAGGAATTAATGGCTGTCTTTACTTTTGCATTCTTTTTTTTTTTTTTTTTTTTTTTTTATTTATTAGAGAGACAGAGAGAACAAGAGCAGGGGCAGAGGGAGAGGGAGAAGTAGACTCCCCACTGAGCAGGGAGCTGGATGTGGGGCTCCATCCCAGGACCCTGAGATCATGACCTGAGCTGAAGGCAGACGCTTAACTGACGGAGCCATCCAGGCACCCCTTTACTCTAAAATAATTTTCAGAAGCCAATATTGCACTGTGTTATCTAACAAAATTAAAATAAAAAAATAAAATAATTTTCCTAGACGAGTCACACTCCTTCCCGTACACTAATAAGAAATCTTGGTAAAGCTGGACTTTTTAAAAAACTTTGATCTTGGGGCGCCTGGGTGGCTCAGTCGTCAGGCGTCTGCCTTCGGCTCAGGTCATGATCCCAGGGTTCTGGGATCGAGCCCCGCATCAGGCTCTCTGCTCAGCGGGAAGCCTGCTTCTCCCTCTCCCTCTCCCCCTGCTTATGTTCCCTCTCTCACTGTGTCTCTCTCTCTGTCAAATAAATAAATAAAATCTTTAAAAAAAAAACAAAACAACTTTGATCTTTTTTGAACACTGTGGTAAAATACACATAACATAGAATTTCCATCTTAACCATTTTTAAGTGTGCAGTCTAATAGTGTTAAGTATGTTCATGTTGTCGTGTGACCAATCTCCAGAACTTCTGTGTCTTGCAAAACTGAAACTCTACACTAATTGAACAATAAACAATAAATACCCATTTCCCCTTCCCCCAAGACCCTGGCAACCACCATTCTGCTTTCTATGCGTGCGACTATTCTAGATACCTCATAGCAGTAAAATCATACATTATTTACTATTTTGTGACTGGTTCACTTTAGCATAATGTCCCTAAGTCTCATCCATGTTACAGCGTGTGTCGGGATTTCTTTCCTCTTAAAAAAACTTCGGTCTCCTATTGTATTATTGTAAAGGCCTGTTTTAGGCTACTTTGGTATCAGTGAGAAGGAAAAAAGAGAAATATACTGTTTTGAAATAGTGGTTTTCTTAATCAACATTAAGTGAACTATGTATATGTACATATACACACACACAGTGTGTGTATTTACCTTATAATGACCACTATAGGATAATGAAGTCAAGAGATATTCAGAAGCAACCTTTAATACTTTAAATCATGCAGGGATTTACTATGTGGAGTGGAGAGACACTAAAAACGTGAAGCATCCCATCAAAGACAGGTCCCATCCCCTCCCCAAAAGGGCTATATTTTCTCTGCCCACCTGTGGCCAACAAAGAATGGAGGTCTACTTGGTAGCCCTGCTTTCCCTGGAGACTTCCTTTTTTGTAAGGTCTATACAGAGGAGGCTGGTCCCCGGGTTCCAACGCAACTATTAAGGGACACCTGTGTTTTCAAAACTTAACAGCAATTCATAGCTTTGTGTGTATTTGTCCATTAGCATTTTAAGATACGAAAAAGAAAATTCATCAGTTGACCAGTTATGAATTGTTAGACTGAATTCATGAAATTGCCAATATTTCACTATTTTCACCTGCCAAAACAGCCCTTTCAACTTAATAAAAATCCTACTTCTTATTTTCTTCATCTATCAGAGAATCAATGGAAATGCATTTTATCGTAAAACAAAAAGCGTAACTAAGCAGGTAAGAGGGCAAGCAACAGACTCAGGAGACTTGGTTTGCATCCTGGAGCTGTCTCTTCGTGGATGTGTGGACTTGGGCAGGCCTCGCCTTTCTGGGCCTCCTGGCCCATAAAATGCAGGTGAGAATACCTCTCGTAGAAGGTGGTGAGGTGACAACGAGATAAGATATTTCAAGTGCTTAGCAGAGTGCCTGGCACTTAGTAAGTTTCTATTAGTGCTATTATTGCAATGAAACCCCAACGAGTTTCACAGGTGATGGTTTCTATAAGGTAAGATAATTTCGAATATGAGAGTTGGGCTCAATTTTGCTACTCTAAGTTGAGAGATTCTGAAATCACAGCAAAGCACAGCAAGGACCGCGATCCTCACGGTCAGTTTCCAGCACATTTCCCAGCACCTACTGCTCTCCTTTCTGGAGCTCATGTCCTCCAGAGCTGCATGCGCTGGAATGGCCTAGCAGTGCTGATTTTGTGTACTTCCATGAAAGAATGCCCTAGAATCCAAGGACAAAATGACTCTCAGTTGTGATTTTTGAGCTTTCTGCCTCTCTGGAAATCAGCTGGCTTCTGCTTGCTCCATTTCCTGTGTACCAGCCAATACAAAATGAAATGCTCATGTTGTAATTTAAAAATGAAGCATATCCCAGAGGATCCCCAGGAGGGGTGCACATCAGTATTTAACAATCTGCGAGTCCCATCACAGGAATGGTTTAGAATAACCTTCCTCACTGCTCAAAGACCCCAAGCCCTCTCAAAAGTCATAGCTTGTCAAATGAGGAAATGAAAAAGCTGCATCGCATTCAGCTAGCTGTTTTCATTTGCCTTATGGGGCAGGGCTCTGTTTTCTCACTGAGGCCCCTTGTGTTAGCTTAGCACGCATATTAGGGTATGACAGGAGTAGAGAGGCAGCGTGCCACAGTCATTAAGGAGGAGTCTCTCTGGTGGGCCTGGGATGGATTTGGCTTCACCGCTTACTAGCCGTATGATGCTTTGCTAGCTCTTCGACCTCTCTCTACTTCTATTTACTTAGCTGTAAATTAGAGACGATAATGGAACCCATCTCATTATTGGCTGTTGGCGACAGCAAAAGACCATCTGCAAAGCACTTAGCAAAGTGCCTGACAAACGGTAAGCATATTAGAGGTGTTTACTACCATTGTTACTTGTTTCTCATCTACATTTTTTGAAGATTTTATTTTTAAGTAATCTCTGCACCCAATGTGGGGTTTGAACTCACAACCCTGAAATTAAGAGTCGCAAGCTTTACTGACTGAGCCAGCCAGGCACCCCAAATAGTCATGGGTGTTTTTTAAAGTTGATTTATTTATTTATCTTTAGTAATCTCTGCATCCAAGGTGGGGCTCAAACGCAAGACCAAGAGTCGCATGCCTTCCCGGCTGAGCCAGCCAGGCACTCCTCATTTACATTTTTAATTTGGAGATAGACTCAGCTGTGTATAATATAAATTTTGGGGGTTTTTTTGGTAGTAAGCTGTACCTAACATAAAATTGACTATCTTAAGTATTTTTAAGTGTGCACTTCAGCGACATTAACTACATTGATGTTGCTGTGCGCCCTCACCACTATCTTACTCTGAAACTTCTTCATCATCCCACTGAAACTACACCCACTAAGCAGCAACTCCCCATTCTTCCCTTCTCCCAGCCCCTGGAAACCACGACTCTACTTTTTGTCTCCATGAATTGGACTACTCTAGGTACAAACTGTAAGTGGAATCACATGGTATTTTCCTTTTGTGACGGGCTTATTTCACTTAGCCTAATGTCTTCCATGTGGGGACATGTGTCAGAATTTCCTTCCTCTTTACGGCTGAATAATATTCCATTGTATATATATACCACATTTTGTTTATCCATTCATCCCTTGATGGACATTTGGGTCAATTAATTCCACCTTTTGGCTATTGTGAATAGTACTTTTATAAACATCGATGTACAAGTATCCGTTTGAGTACCTGCTTTCCCTTGTCTGGGGTACATACCCGGAATTGTAGTTCCTGGGTTATATGGTAATTGTATTTTTCATTTTTTGAGGAGCTGCCATGCCGGTTTCCACAGCAGCCATACAATTTTACATTCCCACCAACAATGCATACGTGTTCCAATTTCTCACCATCCTTGCTAGCACTTATTATTTTCTTCCTCAAAAAAAATTTTAGGGGAGCCAAGTAGCTCAGTTGGTTAAGTATCCAACTCTTGATTTCAGCTCAAGTCATGATCTTAGGGTCATGAGATTGAGCCTTGCATTAGGCTCTGCACAGTGGAGCTTGCTTAAGATTCTCTCTCTCTCTCCTTCTGCCCCCATTCCCCTCCCTAAAAAAAATTTAAAAATAAATTTATAACAGCCATCCTAATGAGTGTGAAGTGGTATCTCCTTGTAGTTGTTTTGTTTTTTGTTTTTTTTTAAGATTCATTTACTTATTTTAGAGAGAGGGCGGAGAGGGGCAGAGGGAGAGAGAGAACTCCAAGCAGACTCCCCACTGAGCACGGAGCTCAACGCAGGGCTCGATCTCATGACCCTGAGATCATGACCTGAGCCGAAGCCAAAAGCCAGACACTCAGTGGACTGAGCCACCCAGGCACCCATCTCCTTGTAATTTTGATTGCATTTTCCTAATGATTACTGATGTTGACCATCTTTTCATGTGCGTATTGGCCATTTGTATATCTTCTTTGGTGTAATGTAATTTTTTAGATACACACTTCCTAATTATTAACCCTAAATATTAATGAGACTTAATTTGTTAGCATGTCATGAGTATCTTCTCCTATGCCTAATACACCATATGCATGCCTGGCCTAGATATATAACAACCCCAGTAAGGTACTGTGTTTTATTCTTCATTCAGCCAGTAATGATTGAGATAGCCAAGGTGATAACAGAAAGGAAGTCTCTTGTGTGGAGGGAGTCAGATGGGGAATTTTCCAGGCAGCCCAAGACGGAAAGTTGTTCTCTTCCTGCTGAAACTCTTTCAGTTGTCACAGCCCTTGCAGAAGGCAATTGACGGTTGCCAACATTCAAGGGCATTTCCTGGCAGCTGTAGCAAGAATTTTGCAGAGAGTCACATATGTTATAACAAGAGCCTTAAAAATCCATTCTTTGATACTCTGTACTTTAAATCTGCACTCTGAGCAATTTCAGACATGGGAACAAAGGATTTTCCCTGCAGTGAGGGCTTCTGCTCTCACAATAGGAAGTAATGTGATCATCACTGGTTGCAGGATAGATCTGAAGACAGGTACAGGCAGATCTGAAGACAGACAAGAGAATGGCTCAGAACCAAGGCAGACACATCTCCCTTAGCCACAGCTGCTTTAAGGTCTCACCAATATCTGAAGGATACAGGACCCCAGCGTAATTTATTCATAAATTTATTTATCAAATATGAACACAGTCTCCTATGTGTCAGATGCTGCTTTAGGCTCACGGTGGTGAACAAAACAGCTCCCTATAGTCTTAGCACTTACATTTCATTGGAAGAGCTGAGATTATTGGGAGCTATATAAATGAGCAAATACATGTTTGAGCAGGATATAAGTGCTAGGTAGAAAATAGAAAAATCAGAGTCACATTTAGTTTTATCTATAAATTATTATAACTCTATACATACTGAATAATTATACCTAAGCTACATCTGTACATAGGTTATTCCATAATATGGATTCAATTATCTCAACTAATCTTCCTCTTATCTTTCCCAGCCCTAAGTAAAAAATGTCCACAAGTATTATTAAAGAGAGTAATCTGAACCCAAGAGGGCCAGCCTATGCCCAGAGTGTATGTGCCAAGCAAGCAGCCCTCTCAGAATAGAGCCTTATATGAAAAATAATTAAGTAGGGGTGCCTGGGTGGCTCAGTCGTTAAGCGTCTGCCTTCGGCTCAGGTCATGATCCCAGGGTCCTGGGATTGAGCCCCGCATCAGGCTCCCTGCTCAGCGGGGAGCCTGCTTCTCCCTCTGCCTCTGCCTGCAGCTCTCTCTGCTTGTGCTCTCTCTCTGACAAATAAATAAATAAAACATTAAAAAAAAAAAGAAAGAAAATAAAAGAGTCAAGAAAATAAGAAGACTAGCCATAGACCGGGAGAAAATATTTGCAAAAGACACATCTGATGAAGTGCTATTATCTAAAATATACAAAAAAATTCTTAAAACTCAACAATATGAAAACAAACAGCCTGATTTTAAAAAATGGGCCAGGGGCTCCTGGGTGGCTCAGTTGGTTAAGCATCTGACTCTTGGTTTTGGCTCAGGTCATGATCTCAGGGTTGTGGGATCAAGCCTGGCGTTGGGCTCTGCGCTCATCGGGGAGTTGGCTTAAGATTCTCTGTCTCTCCCTCTCCCTCCGCCCCTCCCCCCACTCACACATGTATGCTCTCTCTCTCTAAAATAAATAAAAATCTTAAAAAAAAAAGTAAAAAATATAAAAATGAGCCAAAGACCTTAACAGACACCCTACCAAAGATCTACTAATGGAAGTAAGTCTATGAAAAGATGCTCCACATCATGTCATCAGAGAAATGTAAATTAAAACAATGAGATATCACTCCTCTGTAGGAAAAACAACTCTCTTCCCATGTGTCTGTTTTACTCTCATACTATGGCCACACTCACAACACTGAAGCCATGTGTGTGTTGGGGGGGGGCGTTCCCCAACCAAGCAATTCTCCGTGATAGTCCAGCTGGAAGTCCTACAACTTAACTCAGTTCTGACATTATGTCCCTGGAGACAGCATCAGATGCCACAGACTGCCGTCCCCTCCACTTCAGATGCCAATCACAACTCCAGGTTATCACCCATGCTTCTGACCCATTGGCTACAAATTGAAGGTTCTCACCACTCCCTCTTTGCTATTTATTTATTTATTTATTTATATAAGAGAGAGAACGAGAGAGAGCGGGCAGGGAGGAGCAGAGGGAGAGAGAAACTCAAGCAGACTCCCTGCTGAGCACGGAGCCTGACCCGGGGCTCGATCTCACGACCCTGAGATCAGGACCTGAGCCAAAACCAAGAGCCAGACACTTAACCGACTGCGCCACCCAGGTGGCTCTCACCACTCCTTCTTTGGGTTCAATTAGGTTGTTAGAGCAGCTCACAGAACTCAGGAAAACAGTTTACTTACTGCTTACCAGTTTGTTGTAAGAGGATATGATAAAGGATACAGATGAGCATCCAGGCGGAAGAGATACGTAGGGCAAGGTATGTGGGAAGGGGAGTGCAATGTCCGTGTCCTCTCTGGGCACTGCTCTCCCCACACCTCCATGTGGGTGCTCCAACCTGGAAGCTCTTTGAACCACATACTTCTGGGATTTTTATGGAGGCTTCCTCGTCTAGGCTGATTGATCATTAACTCCATTTCCAGCCCTTCTCTCCTCCCTGGAGAATGGGGGTGGGGCAGAAAATCACAAGCTTCTAATAATGGCTTGGTCTTTCTGGTGGCCAGCCCCCTTCCAGAAGCCCACCAAGAGTTGCCTCATTAAAACAGAAGACACTCCTATCACCCAGGAAACGCCAAGGCATTTGGAAGGCTTGTATCAGGAATGGGGGTAAAAGACCAAATATTAGAACAAAAGATGCTCCTATGCTCTTATCACTTAGGAAATCACAAGAGTTTTCAAAGCTCTGTGCCCGGAACCAGGGGCTGAGACCAATATATATCTTTTCTATTATCTCACAACTACACACCTATTAGGATGGCCAAAATCCAAAACCCTGACAGCACCAAATGCTGGCAAGGATGTGGAGCAACAGGAACAGAAAACCCGTGGGAATGAAAAAAACAGTACAGCTACTTTAGGAGACAGTTTGGCAGTTTCTTAGAAAACTAAACATACTCTTGCCATAAGATCCAGCAATCACATTCCTTGGTATTTACCCAAATGAACTGAAAACATGTCCACACAAAAATCTGCACATGGATGTTTAGAGCAGCTTTATTCGTAATTGCTGAAAGTTGGAAGCAACTGAGATGTTCTTTAACAGGTGAGTGGATCAATAAACTGGTACATACAGACAATGGAATATTATTCAGTGCTAAAAAGAAATGAGCTATCAAGCTATGAAAAGACACGGAGGAAACTTAAATGCGTATTACTAAGTGAAAGAAGCCAATCTGAAAAGCCTACATGCTGTATGATTCCAACTCTATGACATTCTGGAAAAGGCAAAACTATGGAGAAAGTAAAAAGATCAGTGGTTGACAGGGGTTAAGGGGAAGGGAGGGATAAATAAGCAGAACATAGAGAATTCTTTAGGGTAATGAAACTATTCCATATAACACTACAATGGCATACATGTCATTACACATTTGTCAAAATCTATAGAATGTACAACATCAAGAGTGAACCCTAATGTAACTCTGGGTGATAATGATGTATCAGTGTAGGTTCATCAATCATAAGAAATGTACCACTCCAGTGGGGGATGTTGATAGTGGGGGAGATTATGGGGGGTGGGGGTTACACGGGAACTGTCTGTACTTTTCACTCAATTTTGCGATGAACCTAAAACTGCTCTAAAAAATAAAGTTTACTAATGAAAAAAAAACAACAACAACACAGTACCTGAATTCCTGGCCAGCATAAATAGAACATTTGAGATCTTCACAGAAAAGCACCCCAGAATATACAAAGAACTCAGCAAGGCAAATAATAATGTGTTTGATTGGCAATGACGATCATCCAATAATTAACCTCCTCTGCCACCCTCCGTGCAGGAAGCACCACCCTAAAAGCTTTACATTAAGTCCCCACCGACGACTGATGAGGTAGATACTTGCACAGCAATCGTCTAAAGTAAAATTCCACTTAAAAACATGTACCGAGATTGACACTGTGTTGATGAGGGTGGGGGGAAACGCACCGCCATGCCTAGTTGGCCCCACTTTCCCAGAAGGCTGCACGATACTTTCGGATCCATCTTTCTCGCCCTTTGGCCCAACAGTTCTGGTTTTAAGAATGTATCTTACAGATATACTTAAACTAATGACAAAGGCTATGTGTATAAGGATATTCATTGCAGCACTATTTATAGTAGACAAACTATACATGCCTATCAAAATGGCTAAGATAAAAACAGCTGAAAATACAAAATACTGGCGAGCATGCATGATTGCTGGTGAGGAAACAAAGTGGTATAGTCACTTTGGAAAACAGGTTGGCAATCGTTCATTAAGTCGAACGTAAAGTTACCATAGAACCCAGGAATCCCACTTTCAGGTGTTTACTGAAGAGAAATAAAAACTTATGTCTACATAAAATCTGGCATGCAATAATAGCAGATTTATCCATAATTGCCCCAAACTGGAGACAACCCAATGTCTTATGACCAGTGAATGAATAAAAATCTGTGGTATATCCATACAACGGAATATAACTCAGTAATAAGAGGAACCAGCTGTTGATATACACAAGATAAATCTCAACTGTGTTGTGCTCAGTGAAAGAAACCAGACCCAAAAGGCTACATCCTATCTGATTCCATTTATATGACATTTTGGAAAAGGAAAATACAGATCAGTGGTTGCCAGGGGCTGGGGATGAATGCTGGGGACTGTCTACAAAGGCACACTCAGGCTTCTGGAGTGACGGAACTTTATGCATCTACCAAAATTCATAGTGTTGTACACATAGAAAGGTGAAATCTATTGCATGTGTTAACCTCAATCATCTTGACTTTAAAAAAAATACTGGAAATACCAATATCATCAATGAGGGGTTGAGTGAATTATGGTACAGACATAAATAAAATACTGTGGTCCTTTCAAAGAAGACAGAGTTCTTTTTTTTTTAAGATTTTATTTATTTGTTTGACAGAGAGAGAGATAGCGAGAGCAGGAACACAAGCAGGGGGAGTGGGAGAGGGAGAAGCAGGCTTCCTGCTGAGCAGGGAGCCCGATGTAGGACTCGATCCCAGGACCCTGGGATCATGACCTGAGCCAAAGGCAGATGCTTAATGATTGAGCCACCCAGGCGCCCAGAAGACAGAGTTCTAAACATATACATAAATAATTATCAAGATGGTTAGATAGAAATTCTTAAAAGCACAGTCCAGTAGAACTTCAAGAGAGGGGGAGAACTAAGTATTTGTTTGCATATACATGGCATACCTCTGAAAGGATACACACGAAAGTACACACGAAAATTGCCCCTGGGGAGGAGGACTGGGTGACCAAGAAGTCAGAGGCTTACTTTTTTAATCCATAGACTAATTTCAATTTAAATCTTAATTATATGCCTGAAAATTTAAAATATAAATTTAAAATTTTTTTTAATTTAAATTAAAAAAATGTTAATTAAAAAAATTTTAAAATTTAAAATTTACTATCCACCACCAGCTATGTGCAGGTGCAGCCAGAGAGTGCCTCCACTTGGCCCCACTGATTCTTCCCCTCCTGTTGCCTGGGGCCTCTCTGGCATGTACTCCAATTCTGTGGAGGGCCTCCAGTGGGATTGAGCCCCAGGTGCCCAGAGTGGGAACCAGCTCACTAACTCACCATTGAATTGGTTTTGTCTCCTTCCTTATCTCATTCTTAGACGAACCCCTGACTCCAGTTTCCTGGAATTCTTCCCCAAATAAACTACTCTCATGCAAAATAAATAAATAAATAAATAAATAAATAAATAAATAAATAAATAAAATGCATGGAAAAATTTCACATTTGTTTTAAAATTATGATTAGAATTCATTAATGTTAGTGTGCACATAGAAGAAAATTAACAGACTAGTCAGATTTGCCCTGTGGTTCAAATTGAAGGCTCTGGAGTCAAGGTGGTTAGTTTGAATCCTACCTCTGGCATCTTCTAGCTGTGATGGTGAGTAGGCTAACCCTTCTGTACTTCCATTCCTTTATCCGTAAAATGGGGAGAGTAATAGCATTTCCCTCATATGATTGTCTGAGTGTTATGCCTGAAAATGCATGTAAATCACTTAGAGCTCAATAAGCAAACACATAAATAAGCAAACAAATAAATGTTAGTTTTTATTATTTTCCATTCTCTTAAGGATAGTAGTCATTAAGGTGATTATATGCGTCTGCAATACAGAAATTTTATATCATGAACATGTATTTCTTTCATAATTAAAAAAAGTTAAAGAATAGGAGCTATGCAAAGTGTATTTCAATTTGGGTCTATGCAAAGTGTATTTCAATTCTAACCTTTGCTGCTCAAAAAATGGCCTGCCGAGGAACTGCAGCTTTTCCTAGGAGCTGGTTAGAAATGTAGAATTTAGGACCCAGCCCAGACCTCCTAATCAGAGTCAACTGGTGACTAGGGCCCCGATTGTTTGAAGCATAGCAACACTGGAGGAATGTTCTCCATAGCCCCGTGATCACAAGAGTCAAACCATGATTTACATGGAATTCACATTATTTTAAAAATTATGAGATGAAATACACCTTATTTAGTGCTTTAAAAAAAAAAAAAACAAGCTCGGTTTAGAGTCCTATATTTGTCTTTAAATAAAATGTTGAGGGCACCTGGGTGGCTCAGTCAGTTGAGCAGCTGACTCTTGATTTCGGCTGGAGTCCTGATCTGGGGTTCGTGGGATCAGGCCCACACTGGGCTCCTCGTGCAGCACGGAGTCTCCTTGGGAGTCTCTCTCCTTCTCCCTCTGCCCCTCCCCCTGCTTGTGCTCTCACTCTCTCTAAATAAATAAATAAATAATCTTAAAAAAATAAACCAAATAATAGCTTTTTAAAAAAAATTTTATTTATTTTTTGACAGAGAAAGAGACAGCGAGAGAGTGAACACAAGCAGGGGAAGTCAGAGAGGGAGAAGCAGGCTTCCCACTGAGCAGGGAGCCCGAAGCGGGGCTCGATTCCAGGACCCTGAGATCATGACCTGAGCCAAAGGCAGACGCCCAACTGACTGAGCCACCGAGGTGACCCTAAATAATAGCTTTGAAACTAGAAATACTATCACTATTTAGACCTATATATTTTAAACTCTTGATGGATATTGTTTTTCTAAAATTTTATTTTTCTGACTGAATTAACCTTTTTTTTAAAAAAAAGGTTTATTTATGTATTTGAGAGACAGAGAAAGAGAGAGCACACGTGCCCGATGGGGGGTAGGGGCAGAGGGAAAGAGAAACCTAAGCCAACTCCATGCTGAGTGTGGAGACCAAGGCCAGATGGAGCTTGATCTTAGGACCCTGAGATCATGACCCTGGGATCACAACCTGAGTCAAAACCAAGAATCAGTCACTTAACTGACTACGCCATCAAGCACTCCCTGACTGGATTAACTTTTAAGAAACTCTAAAATGTACTTTTGTGATCATTTTAAGATCTTTGTATAGAACTTGGAATTTAAAAGTTCTTGACAATCAATAATCGTCTCAATAAAATTTTCATTTCCTTTTTACATAAAGTTATATTTAATACACAATGTGGTTCTACTTTTGTTTTAAAAATGTATCTGAATGTAGATGTGTGTTTGTATGTGGTATACTGTGTTGGCTGTGTGAAAAGGTCTTTCAAGATGTGTGTTTTAAACTTGGCCCCCACATCCTTTGTTATTTTTCCCATTGATGGTGGGGTCCCCTTCCCCTCGAATCTGGATGAGCTTGTGGCTGTTTTGGCCAATAGAGTATGGAGGAAGTGATACTAGGTGGATTCTGAAGTCAATTCATAAAAAGTCATGGAGCTTCTGCTCACTTCTCTTGGAATACTCACTCTCCAGATGTTTGCTCTTAAGACACTTGCACCATGCCGTGCAAGGCCGAGGCTGAATTTAGATGCTCAGACTCCAGTCAGAACCCCAGCCATGTCCAGCCTTCAGGTCGTCCCAGCTCAATCAGCAGATGTGTGAGTGAAGAAGCCACCAGATGATTCCAGTCCCAGCTAGTGAGCTACCAGCATTCCTCTCAGCTGAAGGCCCTGGAGCAGAGATAGCCACTCCACTCTGAATTCCTGAATTCCTCTGTCTGAATTCCCGAATTCCACACAGAATCTGCATAACATGAAGTGTGTTATGCCACTAGGTTTGGGGTGGTGTGTTATGCAGCAATGGATAATTATACACAAAATAAACAACTAAGCAACAGATAACTAAATGCCAAAGTAGTAATAATGGGATTTAGAAAGTTCTCTTCTTTGAGTTTGCAATTTCTCTGTGTAAATATATATTATGTATAGGCCAAACAATGTTTTACAAAGAATTTCAAGAACAATTACAAAAATACTCCTAGGCCTGCTCTCTCCAAGATCGGCTTCCTACTCCTTATCCAAGGTCTCTAACCAAGAGAAATTCCAGAAAGTAAACTCCAAAGAGAAACTCTGAAACTCCAAACTAAGAATGGAAAACCATGAAGATTGACCTGTGGGTTGCATAAATGATCTTGAAATTATTATTTTCACCCACATTAAATTTACTTTCTTTTTTTCTTAAGAACCCAAATGAGAAAGTGTATTTCTTCACAAATTTCGAAGAATACCTAAGAGTTGTTGAGATGGGTGACTCCTTCTGCTCATACAGCAAGAAGAAAATTACAAAGGTACGTTTGGCATGGGAAATGCCACCAATTAATTACACAAACAAGTTGGAACAAGCTCAAATTATGTGAAGAATGTGTACAAGCCCGTAAACTGACTTTAATTACTACCCAAACTACCCAAAGGGAGGAATTAGTGGATCAGCTTTAGAGCAAGAGCTTGGTAGATTTTTTTTATATTTAAAAATAACTTACACTTGTTAAGCACTTAACAATTTAAAGATTGCTTTCAGATACACCATCACAGTTAAGCCTCACACCAACCCCAGTATTAGGGGCGACATTTTAGAGACTTTTAGAAACTGTGAGTGGCCCAAGGTCATATAGCAAGTAAATGGCTGAAGCTGTCAAACTTGAGTAATCTGACTCGAAGGAGGAAAATGCTTTTCATCAGATTGTCACATATGCACGCTCTTCTTTCCACAGCATCTCTAGATGTAGGAATCTACCCAAAGTGGAAGGGAACATTTCCTGCTCCCCAGTTGTGTGGGCTGAAATTAGAAACCCATGTATTGTATGTCAGTCAGGGTCCCAGTCAAAAGCATGAGAAACCTGCTTTGGCTGATTTAAGAAAGGAAATCTATTGAAAGATATTGGGCATCTCATGGACTCTTTAGGATCTATACTCATACTGGTGCAGGGACCATAGCGCTGGGCTGCCCCTGGCCCCCTGACACTGGACACCGGGCATTCTTGCCAGAGACACTGTCCCTGGGCCTCCAAACAGCTGCCAGACAGCATTCTGCTGGATTCCTTCTTCACACCGTAATTTTCATTTCAAAGTCTGGGGTATGGGTCCTGAGTGATTGGTGCTGTCCCTCCCTGGCTGCAAGAGACTCAGAAAGGACTTTTCTGGTATTTTCAGCTTCTGGAGAGAAAGCCTTACCCGGCAGATTCCTCTGTTACAGGAGGTTCATAGGATGGAAAGACAGAAGGAATCAATGGCCTCTGCCCATGATGAGCACCTCCCACTCCCCTCAGAAGAAAACTGAAGTTGGTATGGATTTTGCACCTATGTGAACCTCTGACACCTTGTTTGTGCAAGTGATGACTAGATAATAAATTAATGGCCATGTGATATCATTTTCATTGGACAAATAATAATGTAATTTTTTCATCATCTATCATCCATCAGGGCATCATCGGGGGCAGGCTTACTATACAAAGCTAAAGAAGGATAAGCTTTGGGGCTCTCACTTACAGGGGCCCTTTCCAAGGTCTTGTACTTAATTTTGTTTTTGTAATTTTGTATTCTTAAAAAGAGACCTACAAATTATATAAGCTTCTGACCTGACAAAACCTGGATCCACCTCTGAGAAGTCTACTAGGTACTTTACATATATTACCTCTAATTTTCACAACTACACAAGGTAGGGGATAAGGATAAACAATTTATCACCATTGTGATCACCCGCACACATGCCTACACCCACACCCTCTTTTCTAAAAATGGAGGTTCCTTTGTTTGCTGAGCTTGTCCAGCTCAATTATATTTCCCAGCCTCCCTTGCAGTTATGTGAATCAGTTAGCTTTTGCTGCATAACAAATAACCCTAAAACTTGGTGGCTTAAAACAATGTTGCCTTCATGGAGATGCACCACTCAGATTCTTTTTCCAGTGACGACTCACTGCTTGACAGGAAGAAGTAGAATCAGCTGGAAGCTTTCCAACAGGTCATTCTCATCTCAGGGTGGCACCCACCCAATGCCAGAACAAGGCTGTGGTATAAAAGTCTAGCTATTTCTGTCCAGTTCAGGATTTGGCTAATAGGCAGTCTTTGCTGTGGAACTCCTTGATGGAGGCTTGTCAGGAGCATCATGCTCTGATGGCTCTGCCCCCCTCCCCTCCCCCAGCCAAACCCGGCTTCCTTCCCTTTTCCTTTCTCAGGTATTTTGGATTCCTGACTTCATCTCAGCATCCGCTTCCCAGAGAACCCAGCATGCCAAAAACAACCATTTCCACAGTTCAGAATTCTGTAGGTCATCAGTTTGGGCCGGGCTCAGTTGGGATGGCTCCTCACTGCTCCACATGGTCTCTGGTCCTCCAGCAGCCTGGCTGCACTTGTTCACTTGTTCACACAGCAGCTGGAGAGGATTTCAAGAGAGAAAGTAGAAGGCCCCTTCAAGTCTAGGCTCTCAACTGTTTGTTACAATAACACTTCTGCCACCATCTACAAGCAAAAATACGTCACAAGTCCAAGCCAGATTCAAGAGGAACAGAAACTCTACCTCTTGACCAGAGGAACTGCAGAGTCACCCTGAAAAGGGTTTGGATACAGGGCAGAGTGAAGGACTGTGGCCAATTTGCAAACTGCCACATTAGGTATAGTCAAGTGATTAGGTTATCACCAGTAAAATGTTAACAGAAGTGAAATGTGTAAGCCTGGGTCTTCCGACCCAGAGCTCTCCCTCCTGCACGTTCTCTTCTCCTTTCCCTCCAACTGGAATCCATCTAATTTTATTACACATGTGATATCAATGCAGAGCAGAGCAAAGCTTTAGGAAGAACCTGGGTCCTTGAATAACAAGGGAGAAGAGCTGCCCTGTTGAACAGGATCATTTCCATCCTAGCTGTTAGGGAACAGAGAGACAGAGAGAGAGAGAGAGAGAGACAGAGAGGTAATTTTTGGACCACTGCCTTTGGGGACTCTTTATTATAGTATCTTGTCAATACCCCCAACTAATGCATATGAAAATTGATGTAGGCACTGAAATCTGGGGGAAAGTAAAAATGTTCAGGAGGAGCTTCAGAGAGACTTGCTGTGCGTTGTGTAATGTAATCCCCTTATTTTTTTTCTGAGTAACCTCCAGTCAAGGTCTTTATTACTTTTCAATGTAGATTTTGACTTTTTTTTTTTTTAACCACAGAAATGTCAATATACTAAGCTGGATCTTAAGAAAGCATGGAGCAATCAACAAGGACTACTTGCATATAGATTACAGAATCATTACCCCATTTTCAGACAGGAACACTGAAGTTATATAGCAATAACCGCCAAAAAAAGTATTCCAATATTGACTTATCAGATCTCAAACCCATTTTCCACCTAAACAGTTATTACCTTTATTTTTCCCTTGTCAGTATAATAGAGGTTTTATTCTCTGTGTTGTCATCTTCAGAGAGGGTAGAGAAACCTCTCATTCTGTCCAATGGTAGTGGTCCGTAGGGACGCATTATAGAAATGTGGCCAGGACTCCAAGACTAATATTCTCTTTGGAGAAACAGAAGCAAAATAGTTCAGCCAAGTCATCCTCTTGCCAGAATCACTCCTAGATAAAATTATGACTCATTTAGGATCGTTATTAATTAATTTGATGAGGGAACAGCCAGGGCTGATGCCATCTATGGATACGGTAAGAGTTGCTACTGCTTCAGCCGTAAATCAGAAGAGGAATAGAAGCAGGTTTAAAAGCAGCAAAATGCTTTAGATTCTCTCAGTTTTTTGCCAGGGGCTTTTTTTCTGGTCAAAATTGTAATACATTTAACAGGATTTGCATATCCCTTTGAGCAATGTGTGTGTGTGTGCATACACACAAAGGATTATATGGAAAATATGACGTTTTATAACTGTGCTACTAGGTCAAGATTTAGTATCTTATACTTTTCTGCAACTGAGCAGGAGGAAAAAAAAGTCTAATGCCTTGTGCAGGATCTAGTCCAGCTCATCATGTTAAAGATGAAGAAACCGACACCTAGAGAGGATTATTGATGAGTTCAAAATTATCCCTTTTTTGGCCCACCCTTATAATTCATCTCTCAATCCTTAGTGCTTTTCTTTAAGCATTTTTCTAATCAATTACTGATATAAAGAAGAGGAGAAATGAACTCTAGATAGAAAAATAATCTCAGAATCATAAATAAAACTACTTCCCTATATCACTGAAGAGTATTTACTACAACATTCTTTCCACATACAAGTTTTTGTTTCTGCCTGGCAAGCAGTAGAGTCTCAGTATTATTTGAATGGGCAAATTCTTCCAGGCTAAAGACAAGAAAAAGCAAATCTAACCAAACTCCCCCCGCACATGAGTTCCTTGTGGAAGGCTCTTTCTTTCCACCCCACCTGGCCAGCAGCCCTGTCCCGAAAGTCTCAATGTGCATGTCACTCCCTGAGAAAGCCTCTGACTCCCCCAATCTCCAATCACAAAACTGGGGTAATTGCAGTCGTACTTATTTTTCACAGCCTTGATCAGAATTTTATGTTTAATTATGTATGTAAATATGTATTTCCTGTGCCTCTTTCCCACAAAATCAGAAGTTTCTTATCAAGGATCGTGTCCGTCTTCATCACTGCACTACTCCCTGGCACTCACATCACCCCATAAAAATGTTCCTATAAACATTTGCTAAATATATGAATAAAAGAATGAGTGAATGAGCACATGAACAAGCAAATGACCATGTGGCAAAATCACATTTGGCTAGACAGACCCACAAGGAGGATATATAATTTGTCTTTCCTTGAGTTGTTTAAGATGAGATAGGAAAGGAAGTAAAGAAACCAATCATGACAGACATCTGAAACTCAGGGAGTTCTGGATCAGAGGCGAAGACAGACAAAACTGTAGCAAGGAAATAAAATGGTGCCAGAGAAACATATTCAGGAAAAAAATGGCTGTGGTATGGTATACTTGCCACTTCCCACAATAAACAGGAGCAATTTGCCTTCTGAGCAAGCCCCAAGAGTGCTGGGGGGACAACAACATCTGCACATGAACCTCTCACATTCATTCACCGAAGGAATGAAAGGTAGTCTTAGGTGTGCTTTTCTTCATCCTTCTGTGTTGGCAACTGTGATGTAAAGATTGAGGGGGGGGGGCGGGGGGGAAGGACAGTCTTACCACAATTTTAAAATCAGTTTCAAGTGGCTTAAGGCAAACTGTTCTTGAAAATCCTCCATAGCTACTCAATTGACTCATCGAACAACTAACCAAAATGAATTCAAGTTCATGGTTGTATATATCATAACAAGTGGGGCAAGAAATTAGAACGAGCTTTTCAAAATGAAGTCAAAATCTTCAAAAGCGGGGCACCTGGAGGGCATAGTCGGTTGAGTGCCTGGCTCTTGGTTTCGGCTCAGGTCGTGATCTCAGGGTCCTAAGATGGAGCCCTGCGTCAGGCTCTGTGCTCAGCACGGAGTCTACTTGGGACTCTCTCCCTCTGTGGTCCCCTCACCCCCGTTCCTCTCTCTTAAATAAATACATATAAATAAACAAATCTTTAAAAAAAATCCTCAAGGGCGCCTGGGTGGCTCAGTTGGTTAAGCGACTGCCTTCGGCCCAGGTCATGATCCTGGACTCCCAGGATCGAGTCCCGCATTAGGCTCCCTGCTCGGCAGGGAGTCTGCTTCTCCTTCTTACCCTCCCCCCTCTCATGCTCTCTCTCTCTCATCCTCTCTCTCAAATAAATATAAATTAAAAAATAAAAATTAAAAAAATCCTCAAAAGCAAAAAGGAGATCTAAACCAAAAATTAAAGGCTGTGACATTAAACAAAGACAACAAAAACGGGCTATACTTCCATGAATTACAAAAATAAACAAAAGGAAGTGGCATACAATGGTTATATACACTGTTTAACACACATCTTGCAACTGGATGAATCAAGTTCCAAAGAGGAAACACATACGAAATGAAGCTTTTAGCACCAAAGCCCAAAGCAGGCTCATTATAGCAAGATTTCCAGACACAAGGATCAAAGAGAGAATTCCCAAAGAAGGAATGTTCAGGGGACTCCTTATAGCACCAAAATGAGTATGTCAGAGGAGACATGAAATAAAAGAGGAAGATGGCAGTAATAACCTACTGAGGCATGTGATATAAAGGAAAAACTGTGGTTGGCAATGCTCTAGTTACTTGGTATAGTGAAATTAAGAGAGAAGAGGAAAAACAAAACAAAACAGCCAGCAAGGAAGCAAAACAAAGCAAAATGTAGATGAGTGGTCACTATGGCTATATTCGGGTTTGTATGGTACCTCAGGGCTTCTGGCTTATATTTAATGAAAACCCCTTGAATAAAGATCTTGATTCAGAAACATTACATTCCTTCATGGTTGAAAGTTTGTTTGTGTTCTTTCAAATGCTTTGTAAGCCATCAAGCATTTACTGACACACTAGAGACAGCCAAAAAGATCTTCCAAAAATCTAAATCTTACCTTTTTTTAATATTCAAATTTCGAAGCCCCCACTCCTAATACTTTGATTCAGAAAAAGAATGGTATCTAAAGATAAACCCAATAGTTCATCTGGAGAAATTGTTTCAGGATTTTAAATGCGAGGACTAGAACAATAGTGGTTTAGACCAGTGCTTCTCAAACTATCTGTAAGAAGGGTTTTTCTAATCTGTGGCCGATTGATACTTTTGTAAAATACACACACACACAAATACTAGAAAAATGAAATTAAAAGCAAAGACATAGGAATCATGAGAGAAACATCAGACAATTCTCAATTAAGGGACATTCTATAAAGTATCTGACCAGTTCTCCTCAAAACTGTCAAGGCCATCAAAAACAAGCAAAGTCTGGGGCGCCTGGGTAGCTCAGTCATTAAGCGTCTGCCTTCGGCTCAGGTCATGATCCCAGGGTCCTGGGATCGAGCCCCGCATCGGGCTCCCTGCTCAGCGGGAAGCCTGCTTCTCCCTCTCCCACTCCCCCTGCTTGCGTTCCCTCTCTCACTGTGTCTCTCTCTGTCAAATAAATAAATAAAATCTTAAAACAAAAATAAAAACAAAAAACAACAAGCAAAGTCTTAAAAACTGTCCCAGCCAAGAAGAGCCTAGGGAGGCATAACAACGAAATGGAATGTGGCGTCCAAGATGGGGTTCTGGCACAGAAAAAGGACCAACGAAACAGAAAAAGGTAAAACTAAGGAAATCTGAATGAAGTATGGACTTCATTAATAATGATGTATCAGTACTGGTTCATGAATTGTAACCTACCATACTAAAGTCAGATGTTAATAATAGGGTAAACGGGGCCAGGGGTGTGTGGGAATGCTCTGCACTACTTCATAATTTTTCTGTAAATCTAAAATTACTCTAAAATAAAAGATATACTTAAATTTTTAAAAAAAAACCAAAGACATGAAAAGCACAAGCCCCCAATTTTTAAATTATTGCATTCAACTGACATAAAATTACTCTGTCAAATCTCTAAGTGCTATAAAAAGTTTCTAAATTCTTACTCTCAATTTCGGTACTCATCTCATCATGGACTGGCAGTAACCTAAGTACCACACTTTGAGTAGCCCTGGTCTAGACCAGTGCTTCCCAAATACCATGGGAATACCAAAATACCAAATACCCATCTGGGTATAGAGCTAATGGATAGTGAATTAATTTCACTAGGATAGTGAATTAATTTTTCCATAAAGCTAACTTAATTTGAGATAGAAGACCATCCCATACTCTGAGATTGTCTCCTTTCCACATATTTAAGGTTACACTGTTTCCACACATTTGTGTGTGCGCGCCCGCATGCAGGCGCATATGGGCATTTGTGTGTGCATGAAACAATGGAGAGAGTATATGGTAGTTGTCTTTGTTTGGATGCTTTTGCCTACAAATTTTTGAAGAGTGGCCTAAATAATAACCATGTTTATCATTTTTCATAAAAGAAGCCTGCACTTAAAGGAGTTCCAAGGTTGAGAAATTCAGATGTTGTGATTCCAGCATGATTCCTTTCATCTTTGCCCTGTGTCTTCCTCAGTGTGTTGGCTCTCCCTTTAAGCTGGTTTTCCTCATGGTCCCAAGATGATTGCCATAGCTCCAGTTGTCCCATGAAGACAACAATATTCAAAGAAAAAGGCTGCCAGTGGTGATTTACCATGAAACTAAAGAAGCTTAAGCTTTAGAACCCTTCACATTCACAGACTCTTTCCAAGGCCCTGGAAAGTACCCTTGTAATGTATTCACTTGATCATATATTTTTGTAAACTGTAAAAAAAGCAAAAACAATTTTATGTCCTTTTTCTTAAAGAGGGCCCCCAAATTGTATAAGCTTCAAGCCTCTCAACCAGGATCCTACCTTAAAGAGCACTTTTTCTTCCTCTGTCTCTCTTTTTAAGAGTAAAAAGAATCTTGCCCAGAATTTCTGCATTATATCTCATTGGCTACAACTAAGCCAAGTCTCACTGTTAGAGAAATCGCTGGTAAGAGTTGGGGTTACACAACTGGCTTACACTAATCCAGATGCACCTCCTGCTGCAGGGGAGGAGCCCAATTTAACTTGAAGCAACTGGCTTCTAGATACTGGAACAGAAGTGGGACTCTTGAAAAAAAGGAGGAGGAGTGTGAGTAACTTTTGCAGTTTCTTCAGAGACTTCCCGATCAGAGATCTTTTACATGAAACTTCCTTCCCTGAGAAATCATATCGTAAATCTGTGTGGCTCCTTACTCCTTCTGTAGCCCCTGGAAACCTGGAGATTTCTTTAGAAATCACTGATGAGAAATCACTTGTCACCCCTCCAGGACATTCTGTCAGACAGTGTGAGATAGGTACCCATACCTCTTCCTCTCTTTTCCCATCTAGGTTTCGGGAACCATGCAGGCCAGTCTTGGCCCCACTAAACTTTTTTTTTTTTTTTTAAGGTTTTTAAAAAAATATTTTATTTATTTATTTGAGAGAGAGAGATAGCAAGAGACAGCATGAGCAGGGGAAGGGGAAGAGGGAGAAGGAGAAGCAGGCTCCCCGCCAGCAAGGAGCTGGAGGCGGAGCTCCATCCTAAGACCCTGGGATCATGACCCGAGCCAAACGCAGACACTTAACTGACTGAGCCACCCAGGCGCTCCTTGGCCCCACTAAACTTTTACTCACAGCTAGCCAGCCCCACTCTCATCCTTTAGATTTCTGGGACAGAGCATGTCTCGCTAATCTGGGTTGAGAAGCATCTACCCACTAGCTCCGCTGTTTGGTGGCAGCTGGGGAATGCACATCATAACTCTCTCTGTCTAGACTCTGTGTGGGTGAGGGGTTTTAAAGCCATTTAACCCTGTGCTATGCTCCACTTTTTAAATGAAAGTTAATAAAAACTAAGTAAAATTTGGGCGCCTGGGTGGCTCAGTTGGTTAAGCGACTGCCTTCGGCTCAGGTCATGATCCTGGAGTCCCGGGATCGAGTCCCGCATCGGGCTCCCTGCTCGGCAGGGAGTCTGCTTCTCCCTCTCCTGCTCCCCCCTCTTGTGCTCTTTCTCTCTCTCACTCTCTCTCTCAAATAAAAAAAACTAAGTAAAATTAAAAATTCAGTCACACTAGCCATATGTCCTGTGGCGAGTGGCTACCATAGTGGAAAACACAAAGAATATTTTCATCATTGTAGAAGGTTTTATTGGTTCTTGAAGTTTCTAGATGGTGGGATGCCGGGGTGGCTCAGTTGGCTGAGCTCCAACTTGATTTCAGCTCACGTCATGGTCTGGGGGTTGTGGGATTGAGCCCCATGTCAGACTCCACACTCAGCATGGAGTCTGCTTGGGATTCTCTCTCTCCCTCTCCCTCTGCCCCTCCACCCCCACTTGTGTGCATGCTCTCTCTCTCTAAATAAATAAATGAATAAATAAAATCTTTTAAAAATAAAATAAAATAATAAAATTTCTACACGGTGGTCTCAGAACTTTTGGTATCTGAAACTTATCATACCTTAAGGACTCAAGCAAAACCTAATAAACTTTTGCACATATACTTAAAATGTGAGATGTATTAATTAATTAAATACACTTTTCCCATGAATCTCATTTCATACATAATAATCATTACATTCTTAAAGTTGTAAATATGTTACAAGGACTGCTTCAATCAGTTTGTTTCAGTGATCACACACCCTGTTGTTCCCTTTCTTTGGAGAACCCTAAAACAAGCTCCTTTGGTGACTTCTGGGAAGGTGGGTCCCATGCCCTGTGGTATGGTATATGTCCAGATCTAGAAGTGACAGGAGGAACCAGAACTCCCAGGCACAAGGGTGGTTGGCTTGGATGCAGGATAGCAGCAGGGGGAGTGACCCAACTTTCAGTCAGAGGCTAGTCAGATCCAAGAAGCAGAACCAAGTGGGCCACAGTGAAGTTGGGTGGCTTTGGTTGTGGCTAAGGTAAAATAAGTAACTAAGGGTTCAGATGTGGCATCCAAGGAAATCTCAGGAGGAGCAAAACGTATGTCTGAAACTGACCTGAACTAACTTCAGGCATTAAGTCAATTATCCAGATTTTTAAAAAATCATTACCACAGATTTACTCGACTTTAGTTTGACTTTAGTTTGAAATCATGTGACTAAATATTTTGATTTCTAAAAATCCTAACACTAAACCATGTTGGTTTAAAAATATTTCTATTGCATACTACTTGGACAGAACTAATCTTTTCCTTATGCATTTATTTATTTATTTTTATTTAATTTATTTATTTCATTTAAATTCAATTAATTAACATATAGTGTATTATTAGTTTCAGAGATAGAGTTTAGTGATTCATCAGTTGCATATAATACCCAGTGCTCATTACATCAAGTGCTCTCCCTAAAGCCCATCACCCAGTTACCCTGTCCCCCACCCACCCTCACCCCTCCAGCAACTCTGTTCCCTATAGTTAAGAGTCTCTTATGGTTTGTCTCCCTTTCTGATTTCGTCTTATTTTATTTTTCCCTTCCTTCCC
This sequence comes from Mirounga leonina, assembly GCF_011800145.1. NCBI lineage: Eukaryota > Metazoa > Chordata > Mammalia > Carnivora > Phocidae > Mirounga > Mirounga leonina. The sequence goes on from NW_023270825.1 coordinate 43,082,800, forward strand.
CTATGATCCTCTGATTTGTTTCTTTAATTCTACATGAATGAAATCATATGATAATTGTATTCCTCTGACTGACTTACTTTGCTTAGCATAATACCCTCTAGTTCCATCTACGGCATTGCAAATGGTAAGATTTCATTTTTTGATGGCTGAGTAGTATTCCATTGTATATATGAACCACATCTTCTTTATCCATTCATCTGTCGATGGACATCTGGGCTCTTTCCATAGTTTGGCTATTGTGGACATTGCTGTTATGAACATTGGGGTGCAGGTGCCCCTTCAGATCACTACGTTTGTATCCTTTGGGTAAATACCCAGTAGTGCAATTGCTGGGTCCTAGGGTAGCTCTATTTTTAACCTTTTGAGGAACAACCATACTGTTTTCCAGAGTGGCTGTACCAGCTTGCATTCCCACCAGCAGTGGAAGAATTATCCAGATTTTTAATGTTGAGAATAAAATATCAACATTTTTAGAAGACTGAATTATGTACAATTGGCTCAATTGTTAAAACCTTAAATTTTCACTAACTCTTGATGATTCTTCAGACATTCTGGAGATAAACCAGTGATATATTATTTGGCGTATTTTAATTCACATTCAAAAGCTGCAACAGTGAATCAATCACGTTCAAATTGTGTTGTGACCAAAGAATGAACAAGGAATCCATTTACCCTCTCTCCTAATCCAATGCCTTCAAATTTCATTTTTTTGAGTGTGAAATGATACAGTCTTAGCATCTGATGGAGTCCTATAAAGAGTTTTCTATTTCTGCAGAAAAGACCACCCCCAAACCTAGCAGCTTGAAACAGTAATAATCAGCTGGGCCTGCCCCTGGGACACCTTGGTTCTCCTCCTCATGGCCAGCTTAAACGTTCTCAGCATGATGGCTAGGTTCCAAGAAGGAGCATTTCAGAGAACAGAAGTGGAAGCTGCAAGGCTTTTGAGGACCACAATGTCTTGTACAAAGCAAGTCACAGGCCACCCCAGATTTAGTGTAGTAGGCAGAATTCCCAAGGTGCCTCTCACGATCTCTGTCCCCTAGGATTGCTCCCATGGTGACGTTACATGGAAAAGGGATTTGTTACAAGGCAAACGGATTTGCAGAGATAATTAAGATTAGTAATCAACTGACCTGAAGATAGAGCTATTATCTAGGTGGGCCTGATCTAATTACATAAACCCCTTAAAAGCAGAGATTATTCTCTGGCTGGCAGCAGAAGGGCAAGTCAGAGAGATCAGAAGAGCGAGTAAATGAAGGGGAGGTTCTCCATTGCTGAGAGGGTGGGGACACCCAGCAAGGATCTGAGGGTGACGTCTAGGAGCAAAGAGTGGTCCCTGGACGGTAGCTGGTAAAAGAGGGGGACGTGAGTCCCACAGCCAGAAGGAAGTAAATTCTGCCAACAACTTGGAAGCTTAGAAATGGATCTTTCCCTGGTCAAACCTCTACATGAGGAGACAGCGGGCCAGTGCCTTGATTTCAGCCTCGTGAGACTTGGAGCAGGGCCCCAGCTAAAATGCACTCAACTATTGACACAGGAAACTGTGGGATAATAAACGTGTGTTGCTTTAAGCTGCAGTTTGTGGTAATTTGTCACCCAGCAAGAGAAACCTAATAACATAGGGGACAGAGGACAGAATAGACTTTGCCTCCTGATGAGAGCAGTAGCAAAGTTTACTGTGAATGGCTGTGGGATGGGGATGCTGGTGTTTGAAAATATGGGGTCCACGTCGATCCAAATAATAGCTAGAATTATCTGAAATAAAAACCAACACCTACTGCTATTCTCAGCCCTACGGTTGTGAGTTTGGGTCTTCTACTTGAGTAGAAATAAGTAAGAAAAGAAACCAATGGGACCGACAGCTCAAGTTACCCATTATCACGCTGGCTTGGCAAAGACTGCATACAACATGATTCCTCTTATAAATCTGACATGATCATCATACATTTTGAATACTACTTTTTATGAGTGAGCAACCTTTCAAATTGGTTCACCTAAAATTTTCAGTCCACAAGTGTGCCGAGCCCTGATAAGGGATCCAAAGGGGCCTAAAGTGTGAGAAAGACCGCCTGTGCACGTCTGTGGGATAATCACAGAGCAAAGGTCTCATGGGGCATCATGAATTGTCAGATTTAAATATCAACTCACTGCTGAGTGTCCTTAAAGGCAGAGGCTCTGCCATGCTAATAGCTAAGATGGCTCACAAGGGCTTGATACTCATTCACAGAGAGGTTATGCCTACGTTAAAGGCAATTAGAGACACAAATCATCACCATTACGTTTATTCTCCCAGAGATCTCACAGGGTACTCACGTATTAAAATCTAAAAATGTACCCCCGCCACCAAATGCATAAGGTCAATAGGCAATTCATTGAAATTAGAATAAAAAATGGGAAGATCTATTTATCCCTAGAATACACAGAAAATTGGCCTTGGGATGGGGATTATGATAAGAAAAATGATTGGCATGCATTGAGTGTTCACTGAGTTCTAAGCACCACGGTAAGCACTTCATGTCGTTCTAACCCTATTACAGGCATACTTTGTTTCATTGTGCTTAGCTTCTTTGTGCTTGACAGACACTGCATTTTGCCAGGTTTCTGGCAACCCCGCACCAAGCAAGTTACCAGCGTCATTTTCGAACTGCATTTACTCACTATGTGTCTCTGTGTCACACTTGGTAATTTTCATAATATTTCAGACTTTTCCATTATTCTATTTGTTACGGTGATCTGCGATCAGTGATTATTACTCACCGAAAGCTCAGATAATGGTTAGTGCTTTTTTCGCAGTATGTTTAAATTGAGGTGTGTGTCTTACTTGATATACTATTGCACACTTAATAGACTGCAGTATAATGTGAACATAACTTTTATATGGCCTGGGAAACCAAAACATTTATTGGAGTCTCTTTATTGCAACATTTACCTTATTGTGGTGGTCTGCAACGGAGCCTGCAATATTTCCAAGGAATGCCAGTAGGATAGTCTTCGTTTTAGTCCATTCTGACTGTTTGAACAGGAAAACTGTAGACTGGGTAGCTTATAACCAACAGAAATTTCGTTCTCACATTGTGGAGGCTAGAAGTCTGAGATGAGGGTGCCAGCATGGTCAAGTCCTGATAAGAACCCCCTTGTGGGTTGCAGACTGTTGACCTCTAGTTGTAGCCTCACCTGGCAGAGAGCAGAGAGAGAACCCCAGCTACCCAGTCACCCTAACAAGGACGCTAATCCCATTCATGGTGGCTCTACCCTCACAACCTCATCTACTCCTAACAACCCCTTAAAGGCCTCATTTCTCAATACCATCACATTACAGGGTAGGGTTTCAACATAGGAATTTGGTGGGAATGCAAACATTCAGTCCACAACAGCTACCCTGAACGATAGGAATCATTGTTTCCAGTTAACTGATGAGAATGTGAGCAAAACACCAGGAGTAAATTGCCCTGGGCCCGTGATAGTTCTGTAGGTCCAAACTGAGTATGTGCAGGAAAGATTCTGTGATCTGCTGGAAATGAAGGGCCTCCAGAAGAGGCTGGACGTGACACCTCCATTGGAAGGAAAAAGATAGAGAAGGGAGAAAACAGACAAATCAAGAATTCCACAATTGTGATTCATGGACATCTGGGACAGAGATCATTTACCTGATCATGAAAGAAAAGGACAGTCCCTGGGACGCCAGCAAGAGCATCTGAGGTCACGGTGAGATTAGTGAAATGATTTTTCAGGCATCCTAATCTAAGGGGCAGATTTTCATGGCGTCTAAACTTTAACAGCATGCAGAACAGAGAGAGAAATAAAGGGCTGAATTTTCATATTATGACAATTAAATATATTGCTCTTAAACTCTCATAAAGATTTTATTCCAGATTTCAGTTCCCTTTTGAATTCAGAGAGGAGGGATTATAACTAACTCAGTCATATCGTGTAAGATTATTTAAAGGAAACAACTGGGGCAAATTTGTATTGATATAGGCAAATGCAAGAAGTCCTCCCCATCTATAGAGGGATGACCCCACTTTTATTAACAAAGATGAATAAGAGAATTTGAAGTAGAGTTCTATTGAGGTAAATTCAATTATGTCAGCTGAACCAGATAGAGCTCATGATAAGCCCAACAGTTCACCTGAAATGGGCTCAATTTATTTATATGAATATTTAACAGAAGAGGTCACAAAATGTTTTGCTGATATATTGTTAGTTAATACAAGCTTCTGAAATTAGTCATTTAATAAATAAATGCTCTTGTTCATTCAGTTCTCTAGAAGAGTTTGCACTGATTATTTGTTACAACTTGTCCTTGAAATTATCTGGGACCTGTTGTTTTCTTTCTGAGGATCCCATTAAAAATAAAAAATTCCAGGGGCGCCTGGGTGGCTCAGTCGTTAAGCGTCTGCCTTCGGCTCAGGTCATGACCCCAGGGTCCTGGGATCGAGCCCCGCATCGGGCTCCCTGCTCGGGGGAGAGCCTACTTCTCCCTCTACCACTCCCCCTGCTTGTGTTCCCTCTTTCGCTCTCTCTGTCAAATAAATAAATAAAATCTTTCACTAAATAAATAAATAAATAAAAATAAAAAATAAAAAATTCCAGGGGCACCTGGGTGGCTCAGTCGTTAAGCGTCTGCCTTCGGCTCAGGTCATGATCCCAGGGTCCTGGGTTCGAGCCCTGCATCGGGCTCCCTGCTCGATGGGAGGCCTGCTTCTCCCTCTCCCACTCCCCCTGCTTGGGTTCCCTCTCTCGCTGTCTTTCTCTCTGTCAAATAAATAAATAAAAATCTTAAAAAAAAAAAGTAAATAAAAAATTCCACATGTTTAAGGAAATCCTCAGGGGTTATTTATTTATTTATTTATTTATTTATCTTTTAGTTAATTGTGGCAGATTAATTTTTTGTAGGCATTTGTTATAAAATTTATTGTCATGAAGTTTTTCCTTAATTTCCTTTTAGTCTCTACTGTTCCTTGGGTTGTACCCCAGTTATTATTCCCAATATGGTATTTTGTGCCCTCTTTTTCTCTTTTTTTAAACTAAGCTTCCAGGGATATATAAATTATATTAGTCATTTCAAAATTTTACACTTTTTTTTTTATCCTTTTCTACCTTTGTTTTCTATTTAATTTATTTCTACTCTATTCTGGACTATTTCTATACCTCTACTACTACTGGGTTTATTCTATTGTTACTTTTATAACTTTTTAAATGGCTGCTTAGCTTATTAGTTTTTGGTCTTTTGACTTTTCTAAATTATCAATTCAAAACTAGACGTTTCCCTCTATTCATTGCTGTAGCTGAGTGTCCAAAATTGTTATACGTAGCACTTGTTTTTATTTTTCAGTTCTAAATATTTTAAATTTCCCATTACGAGTTCTTCTTTGACCTGTGAATTATTTAGAAGTACATCTTAAAATTTGCTAGCATATAGGATGTTCATGGTCATCTTTTTACAAATTGATCTGAATTTTAATTGCATTGTGGTCCCAATTCTTTAAGATCTATTGATACTTGAACTGTGGACTATTAAGTAATCGAATTTCATAAGGTTCTGGGTGGCATGAAAAGAATGAGCATTCTCCAACTGCTTCATGAGGTCCTATATATGTGCCCATTAGATTGAGCTTGTTAACTGTCTTATTCAAAACTTATATTTAGTGATATTTTCATCTACCAGATCTATTTATTACTGGGCAAGTGAGTTAAAAATCTCCCACTATAATAGGAGGTTTATCTATTTCTTTTTGTAGTTCTATCAATTTTTGATTCATATATTGCAAAGCTATATTATTAAGTGCATTCAAATTTAGAATCGTTATAAACATCCTTCTAGTTAATTTGTGCATGTGTGTAATATATATTACATACATACATACATGTGCATGCATATACATATTCACACACATACATAGACTTGTGGTAGCCAGCTTCCAAGATAGTCCTTATGATCCCTAGCTTCTGGTATTCACACCCTTGTGCAGTCCCTTCCCACACTGTACCAGGGTTAATCTACATGACCAATAATATATAGGAGAAGTGATGGTATGTCACTTCTGAAATTAAATTGTGGAAAAATGCGCTTTCCATTTTGGATGCTCTCTTGTTCTCCCTCTCTCTCATCACATTCTCTGGGGTGAGCATGCTGCCACATGTTAGCAGCCCTATAAAGAGGGCCATGTGGTAGGGAACTGAAGCCTCCAGTGAATAGTCAGCAAGGAACTGAGACCTGCCAACAATCACAACAGTGAGCTCAGGAGGAGATTCTCTAGCCCCACTCAACCCTTGAAATGACTGCAACTTTGTGAGATACCCTGATGCAGACCCTCCCCGGTAAGCCATTCCGGGATTCCTAATCTCATCTTTAAACAGGGAAATACTACAATTCCAAACAACCACCATGCAGAATACTTGCCAACCACTTTCAAATTTGAACAGAAATGACGATGAACGCTGACAGCCTTGGACCTCAGGCAAGGTATAGGTATTTCTGAGAATAAGTGACAGTTCCAAAGAGTCTTTGACGAGAACACCAAGACAGAGGGATATGGGGAGTCCATGGGAGAAGCAGTAGGCGCCCCTAGGGAGACACCATTCTGCACTGTAAAGTGGCAGGAGAGGGGTAGCTGAATAGCAATAATTTGTATTGTCTATAATCTGGCCTGGTAGCAGAGAGAGAGTATAGGAAATTTTCCAGAGGTAATTTAAGGGATTTACTATATACCATGCTAACCTCTTAAGTGTCAAATATGAAGAGTATAGGATCCCTTGGGAAAGAGGAAGTAGTAGTTATAGGAAGCTGAAGAGTGCCCAGCGTCACTGTTCACCACCTCCCTCGACTCTGTTCCCCCTGTTGATATAAGAAATAAACCATCTAGGCCCTATGCATATGTACTGCAGGAAATAAGTAAGTAAGTAAGTAAATAAATAAAAGATTGTAATTGACCTACAGATAAAGAATACATACATAAGACGAATTATCTACAGAAACAGAGGAACAATTCAAAAAACAATAAAGGTAACAGGCAAGCCAGCAGAGCTCAGGGGAAAAAATACTGGAATAGAAATAGAAAACCATGACCAAAAAGCACTACATGAGAAATGAGAGTGGAAGTAACATAATCAAAAACATAGTAATGGACATAATTGACAGGCTTTTTTAAAGCCCCAGAAAGAGATGGGAAGGGACAAGGATATAAAAAAATACTAGAGGTGATAGACATAGAAGTCAAAGTAGATCTAACAGACACATAAGTGATATTTCTGAAGAATAGAACCAAGTGAGTCTTAAATTTTTTCCCCCAAAAATGAGAGGAGAAAACTATTCCAGAATAAAGATTTGAATCTTCAGACAAAAAGCCATAACATGACCTGGGAAAAACTGAGATAGAATGCCCAAAGTCAAAATATGTTCTAATGAAGGAAAAAGGACCAATATAGAGAAAAGCAAAAGTGACATACGAAGCAAAAAAGAAAAAGTTACACACAAGAGAGAAAAATATGGTGGCCCTGAGACTTCACCACAAACATCATCTATTCCAGAAGAGAGTAGAACAATGCCTACAGAGTTCTACAGCAGCGTGTGACCTAGAAATTTATATTCAGCAAGTTTGCTCTTCATCTAAAGGCAAAAGATAAACTCTCCAGCACGAGAGAACCCAAATAAAACAATACCTACGAGGGGGCGCCTGCATGGTTCAGATGGTTAGCTGTCTGCCTTTGGCTCAGGTCATGATCCTGGAATCCTGGGATCGAGTCCCGCATCGGGCTCCCTGTTCCGTGGGGAGCCTGCTTCTCCCTCTCCCTCTCCCCCTTAAATAAATAAAATCTAAAAAAAAATACCTATGAGCAATTCTTTTTTTTATTTATTTTTTATTTTTTTTTAGAGAGAGAGAGAGAGAAGCAGAGGGAGAAGCAGGCTCCCAAGGAGCAGGGAGCCCGATGTGGGACTCGATCCCGGGCCCTGGGATCATGACCTGAGCCGAAGGCAGACGCCCAACCATCTGAGCCACTCAGGCGCCCCCTATGAGCAATTCTTAAAAAAGAAACAAAACTTTGATGACAAAATCCAGTCATCTAACGGAGGGTAGAATCAAAACAATTCAGAAATGAAGGGACCCTGGTAAAACAACTGGTGGTGAGGAGAGACTCTGGTGACAGATGACCTGGGTTTGAATCATGTCTCTGTGTGACCTGGGACAAGTATGTAAGCTCTCTGTACCTAAGTCTCCTCACTGTTAAATGAGAACAAGAGTCCAACTTAAGTCCTAAGATTTGTCTAAGACTTCATTTGGCTCATGTATGTAATGCACTTAGAACAGTGCCTTGTGCAGAAAAGAGCCAGGAGCTATATATGTATAAGCTAGTATTTCCTTTTAGAAATAAGGCTACACAACCATAAGGGCTGTTGCCACAGATCAGAATGTTGGGTACCTCATGGAATTTCTGGGAAAGATGCACAGACAACATTAACAGCTTTATAGCCAAACATCCAAAATAATACAAGCCTGGTCTGGTAAGGACAGACCCATGGCGGCTGCCAAGCACCAGAACCTGTAGCTTACGACCCCAACACCCCCGGCACTGCTGCCCCGGGTGCTTTTGAAACTTGATCTTACTGTAATAGCCACCAGAAAGTGCATCTGATTAGTAAGCCTTGTGCAAACCCTGGGTAGAATGGATTTCGGAGGCCAGCAGGGGGAGCTCTCACACTCAGCACTGGTCAATCCAAATCCAACAGGAAGAGGTGCACCTTTTACGTGGATGCTACTTTACTATCCCAGCAGGAGGAAGGCAGGTTTCTTCCTCACCGCGGCAACAGCCCAGCCAATGAGAGACGGTCACAGCCCAGCCAATGAGAAGCCACCATACGTGGACCTTCCCAACTATCCATCCTTTCCTCTGTGAAAGACCTTCTTCTTTCTTTGTTCTGTGCGCTTGCCACAGCTCACTTATCCCAGATGCCACTCTCTGCTATTCCTGGATAAACCCACCTTTGCTGGTAAAATAACTGACAGTTCTGTTTTCAAGGTTAAAAGGTTATTTTCCAGGTGGCATCAATAACATGTCCACAAAGATGGGAGGGATGTATCCGCACTTTCGACTTTGTAGAGGCAGGTGGGCTCTGTCTCCCACCCGGTTTCACGTGAAAGAGAATTTCCCAAACAGACTCAGAGGATTCAGATGCTGGGCAACCTGAAAAAATGATGTGTCTCCTCTACAGTAAAATAAGACAATATAATTTAGGGAGATTAAGAGCATGTATAGGATACACAGAACGCCTGCGTGCAAATGTTCTGCCACTGTAGCCAAGTTAATTAAGCTTTAGGAGCCTCCGTTTCGTTTGTAAATGGAGATAGTAATAGCACCACTCTCAGTGCTGTCGTGAAGATTAAATGATGTAATTCATTAAATGAGCTCATTCAAGTGCTCAGTAAATGTTAGATATTAAAGTAATTCTTCTTTTCCTCTTCTTACACTCCCCTCCTTCACTGCCCAATATCAACATACACCTTTTTTGCACATAGTTATAGTCCCTAAAGTGTTCTTACCTAACAAATTATACTTATGCAAACAAAAACATATTCAGCCCTTCTTTAAAGTCTCAAAACTGGGGTGCCTGGGTGGCTCAGTCGGTTGAATATCCAATACTTGCTTTCAGCTCAGGTAATGATCTCAGGGTCCTGGGATCGAGCCCCACGACCGGCGGGTTCCACACTCAGTGCAGAGTTCCCTTGTCCTTCTCCCTCTCCCTCTGCTCCTCCCCTCACTCCCACATGCTCTCCCTCTTAAATAAATAAAACCTTTAAAAAAAAAAAAAGTCTCAAAGCCTAAACAGTTGCTAGGTCCAGCTTCAAGTCCAGGATATCTGGGAAATACCTATTTCTCTTGTGTTCCATCACAGCCTTTATTGATGGTCTGTATCATGCAAACTAAAATTTAAAGTTAACTACCATCGCGAGGCCCTATAGCTCAGGGGTTAGAGCACTGGTCTTGTAAAGTTAACTACCACCAATATGCCCCATATGTAACTATGGGGGACAGGGGAGAAGAAAGGGAAATTGAAGTACATCAGCATATCCATGACACAATAGAGGAGAAAACATGTGTTGCTGAAATTGTTCTTACTTCTGCAATGGTGTATAAATACCATAGTTGGTATTTATGATTTATTTTTCATGTTCCCTTGGCACCTCAGCTGGTGGGGATTTTTTACATGATGAAGAGAACCAGCCTTAATTTCTGTGGGGTCCATGCCTCTTGTGGTCCAGTTTGTATCGAGTGACTGTAGCGTTGCCCTGACTTGTGCCATCGGCCTTGGCAGTGGCAACGGGGCAGCCCAATGGTCCCCTTGAGTCCCATCCACTGTCCTTCTCCCCCCCACTGTGAGCCACGTGTGCCCATTGGGCTCTCTGGAAGGGGATACTGAGATAGAGTCTGGGAAGCAAGCTGTTTGTTAGGGATCAACACCTGTGATGTTAAGAGAACAGAAGCTGGGGCACTGGGGTGGCTCAGTCGTTAAGCGTCTGCCTTCGGCTCAGGACATGATCCCAGGGTCCTGAGATCGAGTCCCGCATCGGGCTCCCTGCTCGGTGGGAAGCCTGCTTCTCCCTCTGCCTGCCCTCCCCTGCTTGTGTGTGTGTGTCTCTCTCTGACAAATAAATAAAATTAAAAAAGAGAGAGAAAGAGAACAGGAGCAGAAGACTCACACTGCAGAGCAAACCTGGCAGAGCCTCAGCAAGCCTGCTGGAGAGCTCCGGAGGAAGAACTGCAGCAAAGCTTCGTCACTGGCTAACCCAGGAAGGATGTGGCCCCAGGCGAGCTGGCTCTCTGCAGCTCAGCAGGACCTGATAGCTGGAAGCTGTCTTTTTTTGGCCTTTTCACTCATTGGCATGTGGGAACCTCACCTTCCAATCCATTCGGGATTGTATCTGCTGGTGGAAGCATTCCTCCTGTGGGCAGGAAGCAAAGCACAGAACCTGGAAGATAGGCAATGAAAAATTTTGCCATTGGGTCATTGAGTGTAATGGTCAAAGGTGCCTCCTCCACCACTTTGTCATTTGGAGCATATAGCTCAAAATACTATAGTTTTAGGAAAACAGATTGACATGTTTATGTTATAGATGTTCTCCTAGAAAAATATCTTATGTAAGTCAAATTGTGGCAAATTGAATTGTATTTTAAATGCATTCAGTGAGTTTGTAATGTAAAGGAAATTGTTCTGCAAAAAGGAAATTATTTTTATTAATCACTGTTTAACTTCCTTTTTCTACTTGCTCTCTACCTCCAGCAAAATGAATATATTTTATCAATCAACTTGTTTGATATTGAGTTTGAAAAGTAACACACACCTGCACTGTTAACCACAATTTAATATCCCATAATGTTTCCTGGAAATAGTGGTTTCTTATTCCTAATGAGATAACTAGGGCTTATGAAATTATCCCAGCAGGAGGTAATAGAAATTTGAATATAAAAATCTTTCCATTAATGCATGAGAAAAGTTAAATAAACGTTCCCAGGAAAGGGCCCCAAGCACTTAATCTCATTGAGAAAAATTCAGTGGCCTGAAGAGTTAAGTAGGGATATATGCATGTTCATTACTTTGGAAAATGTAATGTTTTGAGACTTCTGGGAGTAAAATGAGTCAATGCCTTAAAATCATTATGATTTGATTTTAATTTTAATATACTGTGGTTCTTAACAGACTCTTTAAATTCCTCTTAATTTTACCAAGACTTGGTAAGTTTTGCTTTCGCAATGTTCTGTAGTATTGTTCACAAATTCAACACTTCCTGTGTGTCAGACCAAGGGGTTATAAAATACTGTCCTTCCCCCAAGATGCTCATGATCTCATGGGAATACAGAAAAGTAAATAAAAAATTATGATAGTGCCCTAATAGAGGGATGCATAAGATTGCTTTGAAGAAGAGCCACCAAGGGCAGTCAGGGAAAGGGGCACGTGGAGTTTCCACTCAAGCCAAGCTGGAAGGCAGTGTAGGAATTACCAAGAACATGCTTCTTCTTTGTTGTTGTTGTTGTTGTTTTTAAGTAGGCTCCATGCCCAGCGTGGAGCCCAACGCAGGGCCCGACCACAGGATCCTGAGATCAAGACCTGAGCTGAGATCAAGAGTCGGATGCTTAACCTACTGAACCACCCAGGTGCCCCCAAAACATGCTTCTTTTGATCTTTCTTGATCTTTCGATTGTAAGAATGCTCCTTCACCTGGCCCTGCGGGAAGTAAGAGTTTAGCTTTCTTTCACCCCTACCGCATGCCCTGCCCCTCCCATTCTGCCACGCCCCCCAGAAACTCATATCATAATTTTGGTTAAATCAACTTCAGTATTTACATAGTTGGGTCATTTGACATATCATAACTTTTCCTTTCTTTCCTTATGATCTTTCTCTGCTCATCTGCTTGATTTTCAGCCACAAATTCTCTTAAGTGTCTGAATCTTCACTCCACATGTTTGATATATCAGGTTTTGGATTGATTTCATCTTCATCTCTCCTGGAGTCTTCTGATCTGCTGCCAATCCAAACCGCTTGCCCTCCATGCTGGTGCCCCCAGCCTAGACTGCAGCAGGCCACAGACCAGGCTTTCCCCTCACTCTCACCCTGAGGATTACATGTTCTGCCTACCTGGGTTTACTAGGCTCTTTCCTTTGGTCTTCATTTACTTCCTTGCGAGGCACGTCTCCTGATACCACAAAAAAGGGTATATAGGAAGTAAAATTGCTGAGACCTCTCATGCTTGGAGACGGGAGTGGGGAGGGAAAGACAGATTATAGAGGAGCATGAGGACACTTTGGGGTGAGATGGATGCATTCATTATCTTGATTATAGGGATGGTTTCATAGTTGTACACATGTGGCAAAATTCATCAGATTGTGTGCTATATATATCGTATGTCAGTTATATCTCAAGCTGCAAGAAAATGAGAAGAGACTAAAAAGATAAGCATATAAAATTCAAAACTTTTTAAACTTGTGTTGTTAGCAAGTCTGTGGAGAAGCAGATGTTTTCCTGTTACATGGTGCAGGTGGGAATACTAATGGTACAACCTCTACAGAGAGGAATTTGACAACATCTAACCTAATTACAAATGTATTTAACCTTTGGCTCAGTAATTCCACTTCTAAGAATCTGAACCAAACATGCACTGGCAGGGGGCGCCTGGGTGGCTCAGTCGTTAAGCGTCTGCCTTCGGCTCAGGTCATGATCCCAGGGTCCTGGGATCGAGCCCCGCATCGGGCTCCCTGCTTGGCAGGAAGCCTGCTTCTCCCTCTCCCACTTCCCCTGCTTGTGTTCCCTCTCTCGCTGTGTCTCTCTCTGTCAAAAAAGAAATAAAATCTTAAAAAAAAATACACTGGCAGAAATATGAAATGATGCCTACAAAACTCTTCATTGAAGCACTATTTAGAGTACCAAAAGACTGGTATCAACCTAAATGTCCATCTGCAGAATATTGATAAATGATGGTACAGCTACATAATGAAGCACTCCTCAGTAGTAAAGAAATGAAGAAGGTCTCAATATATTGCTGTGGAATGAACAGGATGTATGGTTAAGTGAAGATATCAAGTTATAAAACATTGAGGATGTTGTTACTTTCTGTTCCTGGAAATGCTCTATAGCTTGATCTGGGTGGTAGCTACATGGGGTGTATAATTATGTAAAACGTCATTGAGCTGTGTATTTAAGATTAATACACACTGCCATATTAAATCTGAATTTAAAATTTACAAAAAATAGTTGGGAGCAGGTTGAGTAGAGTGGGAAGCAGGGGGGAAGGAAATGGAAACAGTGAGATTTTGGGCCATGAAGAGGAAGGAAGCACTAGCTGGAACAGAAAATGATGTTGAATATAATGTCCTTCCTTCCTTCCTTCCTTCCTTCCTTTCCTTCCTTCCTTCCTTCCTTCCTTCCTTCCTTCCTTCCTTCCTTCCTTCCTTCCTTCCTTCCTTCCTTCCCATAATGGGAAAGACTTAAGCATATGTAAAAAACCGACGGTTGATGAGCAAGACTAGTTGAAAAGTAAGACTGACTCTACATATTTGATAGCATAAGGTCCTCGGAAAGGTGGAAGGGTGTGGGAATGAAAGTACAGGCGGAGGGATGGTCCTTGGTTGGAGGAGAAACATTTCCACCATCCCAAAAGGGGGAAAGAAGGCTAGAATGAGGGCAGTGACAGGAGGCGTGAGACTGGGAATAGCAGGCACGCTGCACTCTGCAGAGGAGCTAGGTGGGTAGGGCATGCAGTGGGGATGGAGAGAGCTGGTTATCAAATCCAGGAAGTAGGAAGAGTTTGAAATAGTATCACAAGGAGGCAGGAGAGTAAGAGGTGAGTTGACACGAAATACAGGGGGGTTGTCAGGTATTAGGGGCCTGTTTGAAGTGAATGGTCATGTATCTTTCTCCAGCAGGGCTTGGAGGAAGCAAAAAGTTGGATTCATCCCCAGTTGGGTTTGTCCACCTGCGTACAACTAAGAGGTAAGATAATTGACCCCAAGCATGATACTAAAATGATGAATTATTCAGTGTCAGATGGATGAACAAGGAACTAAAGAAATCAGAGGGCTATTGATTAGAAGTAAACAGGCTCAAAGGATTAGAGTTTCAGTTAGGTTGGAAAGTGGTGGTAATGGGACTGGTCGAATGCTGTGAGTCAGCATTTCAGTGTGTTCTGAAGAATATTATCAGATAAATGGCTCAGGTACTAATAATGCATCATTAAGATTCTGAGATAACTTGCATCACAAAACCTGTTTACTGTGTTTAACCAAGAACTCCGTGAACCCCTGAATTACTAAACTGTTTTTGGTGTAACATCTATTAACATTTTTCTAAGCTAGTGCTCTTCCAAACATCCTTTAGCAACTCTGCTTTGTAGGTCACATGCTGAAACTCTTCCATTAATGGGATGAAGTAAATAATTATCACAGCATGTGATAATTATTTTTATATCTGCTTTAATGTATTTCAATAGGAAAAGATTATTTTCCTATTAAAGGTATGTATAAGAGTACAACATATTTTTAAAAGGTTGAAAGGGGGGCACCTGGGTGGCTCAGTTGCTTAAGTGACTGCCTTCGGCTCAGGTCATGATCCTGGAGTCCCAGGATCGAGTCCCGCATCGGGCTTCCTGCTCAGCAGGGAGTCTGCTTCTCCCTCTGACCCTCCCCCCTCTCATGCTCTCTCTCTCTCTCTCTCATTCTCTCTCTCAAATAAATAAATAAAATCTTTAAAAAAAAAAAGGTTGAAAGGGCTATGGTTCATGAGATTAATACTGTTAGATTTACCTTATTCTGCTGTGAAGGTAAATAAAAGACCATACTATTGTGTTGGATAATTAGAGTCCAGATTTAATCACTAAGATTATTATCTTGGTCTGCATTAATAGACCTAATTTTGGCCATTAAGCAGACTTCTGTTAAAACTAATTACATCCCAGCTAAAGAAGAGATATTGAATCGTAAAGGTCCTGATGTTAATCACATCAAATATGTACTTCTAGTCTTTAAACCTCATAATAAGATTTCTACCATATATAGTAAGAAGAATAAAGAATAGCCATTAAAATTTGATAAATAGGAAAGGTCTCCATTTTCTTTTACTTCATTCCCCAGACATTTGAGAACAATAAAAAAGGGAGGTATCTGATATAAACTGAACTAATGTTTTTGCTGTCCATTCCTAAGGGAAGATTATACTCGCCCACCTTACTGACATTAGCCTTGGCCAATGAAATGTGAGTGGAAGTGACAAGTGTTACTTACAAGTAGAAGCTTTAAGAGGCAGTACGTGGTTCAACAGGATCTGTTTCCTTCTGCCACAGACCAGCAATGTTCCAGATAGAGCCTGCTCTGGGAACCTGACTCCCTGAGTAATGGTGACACAGAGCAGAGCTTCCACTGACCCTGAAAAACATGTGGCATGAGCAAGAAATACCAAGATTTGGGGGTCATTCATCACCACAGCATATCCCAGTTGATGCTGACTAATAGAGAAATCACATTCCCCAACCTCTATCCATTTCCCCAAACTGGCAACTGTTAATGAACAGAAATAGAAGCAACTACCAGAAGCACAAAACTCCCTCCACCGAATGTCTGAAACTGTGGTGGCAAACTGGCTTCATTCCTCATGTCAACTCTGATGGACTCATAACAATGGCCTGAATCAACTCCACAGAGGACTCGAAAGCCATGTCCTTGCCCAGCAGAAAAAAGGTGCCACATTTATCAGTATGTCTTGTCGTAGAAGGAAGAACGATAAGTTGTCCATCCCTTGCCTGTGAGGCACAGCTTCCATTTACCTTATTTCTGTTTTTTTTTTTTTTTTTCTCATTTTGTGTGGGAAGCACAAAGATATAAATGCACCCAGATATAAACAGAAACAAGTTCACAACAATATTTAGATCGATAAATAATTTCATTTTATTTAGTGATGAAGGGAGGGAAAAAAAGTTTTTATCAGAGCCGATCACAGAATTTCTCCTCAACTAGAGAACGATCTTTGTGAGAAACATCTTAAATGGAGCTTTTAGTTATGTGGATGGCCCTGGACGCTAAGTCTGGCTGGTTTCCTCTGGAAAGAGGAAAATAGTTAAACTGGTTTGCTTCAGAAATGCACAGTAATTTTTGGAGTTGTAACTGAATGAAACAGGAAGAAGCAGGGAGAGGTCCAAGAAGAGCATTGGAAGGGGGTTCAGCTACATGGCAGGAGGCTGGCGGAAAGGGACCCCAGAAGGTTCCCCAGAGGATAGAATGGCTGAGGAACTTTTAAAACTGAGATGGTTAAATATTCAGTTGTAAGTGCTTTGCCTTTCTATTCTGTCATGCAGCACGCCTAACCCTGACACACACACACACACACACACACACACTCCATTGCCCAAATCCTCAGTAAATTCTGCAGCACGCACAGCAGTGAGAGTGGCACTCTGGGAACTGAGGGGCTGTTAGGAGTCCAGTACGCAGATAGTATCTGCAAAAGGACCAGGGCACGCAAGAGGCAGAACACAGAGACCAAGAAAGCAGAGCAAGCAGAGAGTATAGCAGAGGGAACACAGGTCCCTTCTGGACACCCTGCCAGCAAGAATTCTCAGAGCTAGGGGCGCCTGGGTGGCTCAGTCGTTAAGCGTCTGCCTTCGGCTCAGGTCATGATCCCAGGGTCCTGGGATCGAGCCCCGCATCGGGCTCCCTGCTCGGCGGAGAGCCTGCTTCTCCCTCTCTCTCTGCCTGCCACTCTGCCTACTTGTGCTCTCTCTCTGTCAAATAAATAAATAAAATCTTTAAAAAAAAAAAAAAGAATTCTTAGAGCTATTGGCAAAGTATCTGGGCTACTTACTGCATAAGGGGTGGGGATTTGAGACAATTTTTACTAAATCATAAAGATCCAGATGAGCTCAGCAAGCTGGGGAAGTTAGAAACATCTAGTAGCTGACATCTGGCTCACACGACTAATGATGTCAAGTGGGTTTCTCTGGTTCACTGTCAGTGAGTAGTATATAAGTCATGAGAGAGTGAAAGAAAATGGCTCACAGCACCATCCCTGAGCAAAAGCAGCCCCCGCCATAGTCCTGACTGCTCTGTCCTTGGCCTAATGTTCATTATCCCCTGTGCGGTGATAACGAGTTTGCTTTGTGGGCTTTAGAAGTAAGGGGGAGAGATGAGCTTGGTTTAATGCCTGCTGACTCACAAGACACAGGGGCCCTGGCCTGCCTCTGAAGCAATGTGTGCACTTGAATTGGGGATGATTTCCATCTCTCCCCCTCCCCAGCAGGGAGAGGTTGCTAAGGAAGGCCAGCTAAAGCGTCAGAGACTGAGACCTAAGAACCCCGTCTCTGCCACCAGGGAGGGTATGAAAGAAGAAGGAGCAGGTACATTCCCTGCTAGGTTTTAGCTAACCTTTTAGCTCCTCTACAGGCAAGCAAGCTGCTGAAAACCATTAGAGCTGAAGCTGATCCTTATCAGACAGGAATTACACCAAGCACAGCCAGCATTAACGAAAGGCTACTTATCCCACATTAGGCATTAACTGGATGCAAAAGTGAGTCAACAGCTTCCCACTCCTCAAGCAGCGTGCAATCCAGAAGGGACGTAAAAAAGAAATACAGGACAAGGTTAAGCGAAATACAGTCCAAATTGGACGAACATGCCACGGTACAGGCTTGCGAAAGAAAAACTGCCTTTACTTTGTCTTGGGACATCAAGGAGGCCTCCACACAGAAGGCAGCATCTGAAGGCTAGGAAGAACATCCAGGGCAGAGACTCTGGAGATGATATTCCCAGCTATGGGAATGATGAGGGCAAGGATAACCTAGTGCTTATTCAGAGCTGGGAAGTATAGTTTGGAAACTAAAGATGGAGAGATTTTATTTTATGTTGTCTTGTTTTGTTTTATATTTTGCTCTTTGTTGTTGTTAATTCCATGCTCAGGAATTTGCACTTTATTCTATGCACAGTGAGGAAAGCAATGCAGATTTTATAAGGTAATCTGTGTTCTAGAAATGTATCTGCAATTTATGGACTCAATCAATAATTAATGTGCCCCCCCACCCCGCCCCATTGTATGCCCAGCATTCTGCCAGGCACCACGAGGCCAAAAGGAAAACCGAACTCCCTACTCTAAGAGGCTGTAATCCATTAAAGAGATAATGCACAGACCCAGAAGCAGAAAGAAAGGTGGGGAAGAGCACCACAGAAGCAAACTGACTGCAGGAACTCAGTGACAGAAAACAGACCAGGAGACGCTTGCTGGAGGCAGTGGTCTGGCGCTGAGCCATGAACAACGCTTAGTATTGGAATTGCAGAGAGAAGGGAGAAGTACCTTCTGGGATTGAGCAGCAGAAAGGTGGGACAAAAGCAGCGTGAATAAAGGTGGTTAGGGTGGGGGGCTTGGGGGTCCTGAGGGTATCGGCCTGGGTTTGGAAAGTAGAGGGTGGGGACAGGTACCATAGACAGTACTGCCCATGGCACTGTGTCCAAGCCATGTCCTTTCCCCAAACCAACGTAGACATCAAGGCTACCTAAGAGGACCCATTTCACTCATTCTTTCCTATACAAGTCAAACCTAGAGACAAAACCAGACAACTGCAGACTGTAACCTGATGTTAAACCACACTTCTGTTCCTTTGGGAAACAGCACAAGTTCATCAGCCTAGAAGGTTCTCAAACATTCTTGAAGCTGATGTCCTGGAAGTGCTAGGTCAGTGGAGACATGGGGAGACATCATGGTACAAAATCATGTCCTGAAGTCAAAGCCCAGCACGTATCAGGCAAATCCCACACATATGCCACAAACTGAACCCTACCATCCTAGTGGCATGGACAAAAAATAACCTCTTATGTAGGGGGTAGTGTGGTATCTGGGAAAGCCCGAAGGTAGACTCCTGGCAGCAACTTGACAGGCAGCAAGAAGACTTGGGATAGCTCATTTAAAGTGTGGGTGTTATGCATCCCAGAAGACAAAAATGCATAAATAATGGCAGGTAAGATATGAATCAAGCTACTTAGCAGGAGTCAGATTGAGAATCTATTGATCACTAAGTCTGTTGGATCCCTACAAGATACTTCCCCTCTGTCCCTTCTCTTCATTCCCACAACCCTTGCCCTAATTCAGCCCCATATTACCTCCTGCAAGCTCAGGGACACCTTGATTTTCTAAGTATACAATGCTCATCAAGTTCTTCATTGCTCATCAAGTAAAATCTAGATTTCCTAAGCTGACATACAAAGCCTCCATCCTATGACCTTCATCTTAAATAACCAGCTCCCTTTCAGGGCCCTTATGCTTCAGGCAACCCAAAATAGACACACTCAAGCCTCCATATTTTTCCTTTTCGGTGGCTTTGCTCCAGCCAGTGTTTCCGGGCGGTTCTCGCAGACCCTTTGTGCTCGCTTCCCGGGGCTGCCAGAACAAATTACCACAGACGGGGTGGCTTAAAACAACAAATTTATTTTCACACAGTTCTGGAAGCCACAAGTCCCAAACGAGGGTGTTGGCAGGGTTGGTTCTTCCAGGAGGCTCTGAGGGAGAGTCTGTTCCAGGCCTCGCTCCTGGCTTTTGATGCCTGCCCACATCCCTGGCGGTTCCCGGGCTGTCAGTCTCTGCCTCCGTCTTCACAGGGCCTCCTCTTTAGGCGACTGTGCCTCTCACATCTCCCTCTGCCTTTCTTTTATAAGGACACCTATCATCAGATTTAGGGTCCACCCTAAATCTGGGATGATCTCATTTCCAGCTCCTTAATTATATCTGCAATAACCCTTTTCCAAATAAGGTCACATTCAAGGGTTTGGGGAGGACGTGTCTTTTGGAGGGGCCACAAGTCAGCCCCCTACACCCTTCAAGACTTTGCTCTCTCCCTGCCTCCTCTGTGCAGTATGCCCTGATGCCTCTCTACAGGAGGCCATCTCTCCCTCATAAACTGCCAGGACACCGAGCAGAATTGTGCTTGGTGTTACTGTCTGTTTGCGTGCCCAGCTTATCTTTGAGTGCATTGCCTAACTCCCCAGGCCTCAGCTCTCTCATCTTTAAAACTGAGATGATAATTACATCTACTTACAGCCTTGTTTTTGTTTTGTTTTTTAAGATTTTATTTATTTATTCATAAGAGACAGAGAGAGAGAGAGAGGCAGAGGGAGAAGCAGGCTCCCCGCTGAGCAGGGAGCCCGATGCGGGACTCGATCCCAGGACCCTGGGATCATGACCTGAGCCCAGGGCAGACGCTTAACCATCTGAGCCACCCAGGCGCCCCAGCCTTGTTTTGATTTAAAAAAAAAAAAAAAGAGGTTTTAAGGAGCTTAAAGAGTGACTGGACAGAGTAAGTCATCGGTAAGTGCGGTTATTATCACTATCTTTATTATTGTTCTTGCTCTCATCCTTTCTGCCATGTTGTAAGTTGCTTAAAGACCAGCATTTCTGTATCCTTGATGGGATCTAAGGAGTATCTCGCACACAGTAATGGGTGAGTGAACATGCCGGCAGCGGGGGAATGACAGATAAGTTGTCTTGAAATGAAATAGTCGGACCGCCTGGCTGGCTCAGTTGGTTGAGCACCCAACTCTTGATTTCTGCGCAGGTCATGATCTCAGGGTCCTGGGAGGGAGCCCCGAGTTGGCTCTGCACACTCAGCGGGGAGTCTGCTTGAGGTTCTCTCTCTCCCTCTGCTCCTCCTCCCACTCACGTTCTCTCTCTCTAGCTCTCTCAGATAAATACATACATCTTTAAAAAGAAAAGAGAAATAAAATAGTCAACGCAGAGACACGTCCGGAAATGTTCTGAAGGGAGTGAGTCCCCTGCCCAATCCCCTCTCAGCAGTGGTATATTCCGCAAAGGTGGAGAGTCTCTTCTCCATCACTCCTAAGACATTTCTGCCAACAGTTACTACCTCTGACTTACAAGAAGCACCACCTGAAGATGTGCCACTCAGTGGCCCTTCTGAGTAAGTACGGCGTATCCAAAGGAAAATTCATTTTCATGAGGAACATCGTTTGCAGATTTGTCATCATGGTAATTATATTTTATTATTCCCACTATACCTCTTAGCATTAACTTGACTCTGAAATAGAAAGAAAAAAGGGGTGGGGGAGGGGCTGGCTCCTGGTTTATGGGAAGAGTGACTCAAGGGCCCTAGGGAGCCTTCTCTCAGGAACTGGGTGGGTGTGCTGACTCACCTCAGCCTCCAGCCCACTCCCAAAGGTTGCTCCCCTCAAGGGCCTCTCAGGAGCTATGGAAGCTTTCAGTGGTACTGCCCGTTCTTGTCTACCCACAGCGTGATGTCCCCACATAATCCAATGGGCTACTCTGTAAAGTTGCCTTCTCAAGGCAACGCTCTTGATGGAGCGTTCTGTCTTTTGTTTCAGAATACTCTGAAGGTTTCCAGAAGACTTTCACTATTAGGACTGAGTGTTAAAAGGCACTCCTACCTGGCTGCAGATAATGTTCTAGCAACCCTACCCTACCCCCGACTGGGTACTATATTCAGTGCTCTACTGATCATCTCGTGTAATCCACGACTCCAGGGTCAGCTCCATTTCACAAGGGAGGAAGTTAAGGCTTACAGATATTAAGTAAACTGCCTAAAGTCACAAGGCTTGTGTGTGATTATGCAAAGATTCGAACTGACTTCTAACTCTCAAATTCAGGCTCTTCATACACTGCATTCCTCTGCTTCCTAATATGCATCTGCACAACAGGAAAGGCAGATTTGTCTCTCTCCACAACTGCAAAAAGGAGGCTCACTCGATATCGAAGTACTGAGTGAAAATAACAGTCTTCTTGCACTTCCCAGGTTAGAAACATTGAGGCCGGCCATTCACAGATGGGCAAACAGCTGCAACCTCGGAACTGTCCTTGATTTTACATAATAAATGTAAATGTGTTTCAAGTTTCCTGAGAATGTCTATCAGGATTAAGATTTTAACTGTTAATTCTCGGGGTGGAGAAGACAGCACTGGAGAGTCATTCCCAACTTGACTCTAATTATACAGAATGCAAGTGTGGGCACGTACGAAGATATGTATTTTCGCGAGGCGTGTACAAAGTTCAGTTCAGTGGGAAGAGGAAGCTGAAGTCCTTATATGTACTTTCCTGAGCAGATGCTACAAAACCTAAGCTGCTGGGCACGACCGGGGGCAGGTAGCTGTCGTCTGGGACCAGACTGCCCTGCATGCATCCGGGTTGAGAAATGGTCGAGCACCTCTCTCCTGCCCAGAATCAGGGCTGACGGACTCCGTTCCATTTTCACATAACAGCTGCCAAAGCTGTGCCCACGAATAACACTTCCTATGTATATTGTGCTTTAAAAGATCATGTGTTCTTTCTTGTAGAAACCCTCTGATGGTAGATGTCCATACAGAAAGAACATACTTGGGATTAGTCCAAGAGAGAAAAAGGAGCTTGTGAAATTTTAATTCTTGGCTTTAATTTTACGTGAGATTGAGCCATTTTCCTGGGAAAATGAAGATACAGCGAGTCTTCTTTACATTCAGTGTACAGCACCACCTGAGAGGGACTGTAGTAGCCTCCCTGGGGAAGAAGCATGGTGACGTTACCATTCAAGAGTTTCAGGGGACCGAGATTGGGGAGCCATGGCCACGGTGACTAAGAAGGTCATTTGTGACAAGGCTTCAGCACCTTCTTGATTGAGCCTTCACACAGATGCTGTCGTTTAGGCTCCATCTCCAGGGAGAATGGGAAGGATGACTTGTTGTGGGATATTTTTATTTCAAATGATTACTGAAAGGACAAAAATTCATTAAGTTTTGATCTAGAAAAGACCTTCAAGCCCTGCTCAAATCCACCTTCATATTCTTGTGTATAAAAATCCTTGTCAGGAAACTTGTAGCTCAATACAGAGATTAATTGCAACGAATGTCCATGGCTCGTAAGACAAAAAGAAGGCTGCATCTAGCAAAGGGCCACAGATTAAAAATGTTCTCTCCTAACATGGCCTCAAGAAACCTAATCACATTTATGAAAATGCTTGCTTCTCAGATTTTTCCTAGGCAGCGAAATTGCCCCTCATGTGTAACACCCATCAAGGTGGTAGGAGTGTGGATTACTCTACAAGCCCTTTCGGTTGGTTTAGCCACTGTAAATTGAATCTCTTTGTATAAATATGGACAAATGTATCTGCGTTGATTGGTACAGTGACTAATCTTATCTTTTGGAAGTACCCCCTGGTCTTCTGCCACAGAGAAATATCCACTTTTTATTTTAACATTTAGGGGATGTGTGGACCCCTTTGTAATCTGACTCTGAAAGCTGTTTGCGCCCCAAACCAGATGATATTTATGGAGAGAAAAGAGCGCCCCCTAGTGAAACATGTTTCCCAATATTCCTTCAACCCTGAAGTTCCATCTTTTTCCTGCCAGAGACTATCTGGCCCCACCCTGACGATTGCATTTTAGAGGCTGAGGCCCAGTGCTCTTGATTGTTTGAGAGCGGAGAAAAATTTGTTGGCTCCAAAATGTTTTTAAATTTCAAAACTGAGGGCGCCTGGGTGGCTCAGTAGTTAAGCATCTGCCTTCGGCTCAGGTCATGATCCCAGGGTCCTGGGATTGAGTCCCGCATCAGGCTCCCTGCTCGGCAGGGAGCCTGCTTCTCCCTCTCCCTCTGCTGCTCCCCCTGCTTGTGCTCTTTCGCGCTCTTTGTCAAATAAATAAAATCTTTAAAAAAAAATTTCCAAAACTGAATTAGTAAATTTGATTAAATGTCTACAAAATGGGACGTATCAACTGCTCACAAGCAATTCAACTCTCAGAGATTTATAAATTACATTTAATGTGTGATATGGATTTTATTTTAATATTTTCTCTTTTTATATTTTATTTATTTATTTGACAGAGAGAGAGAGAGAGCAGGGGCAGCAGCAGAGGGAGATGGAGAAGCAGGCTTCCCGCCAAGCAGGGAGCCCAATGTGGGGCTCGATCCCAGAACCCTGGGATCATGATCTGAGCTGAAGGCATTCGCTTAACCAACTGAGCCACCCAGGCGCCCCTTTAATATTTTTTATGATGAAGAACAGGGCCTATTAAAGTAAGAGTTAAAGGCTTATTTTCCAAAGAGTTGACCTCTCTTAAACACTCTTCATAACTATTGGCGTGGTCCATCTAAGTCTTGACATTACTCTCTTAACGACATTAAAAACAATACTTTATACTTGCAAAGTGCTTGCTAAAATTTACTCATACTCCCATTTAATCCAGTTAATCTTCACAACAGTAATTAGGAAAGAAGAGATTAAAATTTTTGGATAAGGTTATTTTGTTTTCCTTTTTCTTCTTTTTCTGCCAAATTGCAAAATATTACAAAATCTGAAGAAAAAAATCAGAATCAAAACAGATTAACAAACACAGTTCAAGTGAAAACAAACTACTAATTTTTTTTTAAGATTTTATTTATTTATTTGAGAGAGAGAGAATGAGAGACAGAGAGCACGAGCGGGAAGAGGGTCAGAGGGAGAAGCAGACCCCCTGCTGAGCAGGGAGCCCGATGTGGGACTCGATCCCGGGACTCCAGGATCATGACCTGAGCCGAAGGCAGTTGCTTAACCAACTGAGCCACCCAGGCGCCCACAAACTACTAATTTGAAATGACATATGTAGACTTTGATGGGGGACAATACATAGCATGTGGCCCGAGTCAAATACTCTGAATAGGGACAGTGTTACCTGGGACAAGTTTCCTAACTTCTCTGTGCCTCAGTATCCTCTACTGTAAAATGGGGATAAAAGAGTACTTACCTCACAGGGCTGTTGTGATGTTTAAATGAGTTCATGTCTGAAATACCTAGAACAGTGCTTGGCACATAATAAGAGTTCAGTGATTGCTAGCATTTAATTATTATTCAATCAAACCATATCAATCTTTGATTCTCAGAAATACAACAATTTAAGATTTTGGACAAATTAACTCTCAACAAAACAACTGAAAACATTCACCCAAACAGTCATGCCTCTTTTATTCTGAAACTTTACCTAGAAAAAATTACAAAAAGAAAAGTAGTACTAGGATCCCTCATGTACCCCTTACCCAAATTTGCTTATTGTTAACATTTTATTCATTTGCTTTACCATTTGCACTGCAGATCACTGCAAATCTGGGTCCCTACTTCTTACTTATAATTTATGATGTATTCCTTTTCCATCTCTTTCTTTTTTGCATTTTCTGTTTCTGAGTAACAAATTACCACAAGTTTGGTGGCTCAAAACAACACTGTTTTTAAGTTCACAGTTGTATAGGTCAGAAGTCTGGGCATAGCATGACTGGGTTCTCTGGTCAGGGCTTCCAAGGCTGAAATGACAGTATTGCCCAGGTTGAGTTCCTTTCAGGGATTCCTTTCTTTGTTGTTGGCCAAATTGAGTTCCTTAGAGCTACAGGAGGAGGTCTCCATTTCCTTGTTGGCTGTCAACCGTGGGCTGCTCTCAGCAAACAGAGGTCACCCACCTTCATTGCAACATGGCTCCAGTCATCTCCAGAGCCAGCAGTGGAGAATCTCTTTCACGGTAAATCCTTTTCATGCTGTGAATCTTCCACATGAGGAAGAAAAACCGAGTTCGTTTTAAAATCTCACCTGATTAGGTCAGGCTCACCCAGGATCATCTACCTTTCTTGAAGTTGACTGGGACCTTAATTAGATCTGCAAAAACCCTTCACAGTAGCACCTAGATGAGTTTGAATAACTGGGAGAAACTGTATATGCATCAGGAGGGTGGGAATTTGGGGAGCCATCTCAGAATTCTGCCTACCACCTATGATGAGACCCTTTATGATTCTATGTATTAGTTGGCTAGGGCTGTCACAGCAAAATAGCACAGACTGAGTGGCTTAAACAACTGAAATTTATTTTTTCACAGTTCTGGAGGCTGAACACCCACGATCGACGTGTCAGCAGGTTTGGTTTCCTGAGGCCTCTCTCCTCAGCGTGTAGATAGCTGCCTTCTCACTGTGTCCTTGCATGGCCTTTTTCTCTGTGCACATGCATCCCTGGTGTCTCTCTCTCTTCTTATAAGGACAGCAGTCATATTGGATTAGAGCTCTGACATATGAATTTGAAGAACACAATTCAGTACCTAAGAGTCTAATAACAAAACCAAGAGGCTAGTCTCTCAGCGACCAGGCAGGAACTGTGCTAAACATTTTTCGTAGGCAGAATTGTAACAAAATTACATGTCATTATAAACCATTATATAAAAGTCAGCTTTATCAAAACGTTTCCTATATTCTTGATTAGAAATTCTGTAAGATTTCTATTGTGATCTGATTGTGAGAGCCATCTATCTTTACCATAATGTTTCCCATGCTCCATTTTTAAAATGATTTTATTTATTTCAGAGAGAGGAGAGTGCCCGCACGAGCTGGGGGAAGGGCAGAGGGAGAAGCAGACTCCCTGCTGAGCAGGGATTCCCACACCAGGACCCTGACCTGAGCTGAAGTCAGCTGCTTAACCCACTGACTCACCCAGGCGCTCCCCCACCCACCCCCTGCTCCATTTCGAGGGCAGCTTCATTCACCAATGAAGTTTTACTGATTATCTATGAGCTTGGTACAGAAATACAAAGATGAGTAATCAAAATTCCTGCTCTCAGAGAGTATAGTCTAACAGGAAAGACATCTTTTATGTGTGTCTCCATGTACATGTTGAAATATCTTACATTGAAAGTGTCAATTTTATTTATAGAACCATCTGCACATTTAAGTTCTTAGGAGAGCTGAGGCATTGAAAATTAAAATAATGATTTCAAGAAAGGGGCAACTCTGAATATCTGGTTTTTGTATTATCTCCTTGAGCTGCCTCAAACGGTGGCAGCACATTGGATTGTATGAAGCTTTATATTTTTCTATATTTTATTTTAATTCCACTTTGGTTAACGTACAATTAGTTTCAGACTATACGTAGTTTTAGACTGAATGCTCTGTGATTGGAGGAAGAACACCTGGGATTTGAAGGCGAGAAGCAATCATAACGTAAAAGTACTACACCTGACTGCATAAGGGTGTGTCAAATTCCACTCGCTCTGTTCAGGAGAGCGAGAGAGAGAGAGAAAAAATCCCTTAAAAAGGGGGGTGAGGATACCGTTCATTTCCTCCTTGTCCAACGCGTTCACCTTTTATGCTGCGAACACGGAGACCCCTGCCCTGGAGGCAAAGGCGTGAGCACGTGCAGGTACTGAAGGAAAGCTCCAGATCTGCGGGCCAAGCTGCTCCTCAGCTGTGGGCGGAGTGCGGTGATTGCACGCCGGAGAGGGGCCCCTTCCCTCGCGTCTCCTTGCACGCTCCCCACTCTCCCGCTCTTCCCAATGGCCTGTGGGCCCGGGGCTGAGCTCTGCGTCCCCTCCCCGGCTCTTCCCTCGGTGTGCGCGGTCTGCAGCAGCGTGGGCTGGGCGGAGGCTGAGGCCAGGGACCCGCGCGACCCCTATCCCTGCCCCACCTCGCCCCCCCCGCAGGCTCCGGGCCCCGACCCCCCCCCCCCGGCCCCGCCTAGCCGCGTGCGCCCGCGGGCGGATAAATGGCTTGTGCGCCACGTGCGCTCAGTCGGGCTCCGCCGTAGCTCGACCTGCCCGGGCGCTTCCCCCTTCTCAGCCCTTCTAACGGTGAGGCCTCCACCCATGGAGGAGGAGCAGACGTACCTGGAGCTCTACCTGGACCAGTGCGTCGCCCAGGTGAGCCCGGAAGCCGCCGCCGCTGTCCGGGGGCCAAAGCGCGTCCCCGCCCGGTTGCTGAGCGCGCGCAGCCCTGAGCGCGGAGGGCTTTGCCTTCCGTAGCCCGTACAGAACTCCTAGCGACCGGCAGAGGTGGGCTTGATGGTCCTCGTCTTTAAGTTGAAAAATAGAAGCTTCGAGAGGGGAAATAACACGCCACGGTTGCCAGCCAGAAGCGGAACCTGGTGTAGTGTGACTCCAGAGCCATGGTTAGATGGTCCCGTCCCGGTTAGAAAGACGCGGACACGGAGCGTTCGCTTCTGTGTCTCCTGTAGGGACCTCTGGTTCCCAAGTGTCCCCGCTTTGCTAAGGGAAACGTAGGCGGACTACCCCGCGCAGCGTTGGTATTGCACTTTGAAGGGGTGGCAGCCTTCGATGCCAAGAACAGGCCTCAAAAAATAGTCTCTAGGGACGGGGGGGGGGGGGGGGGGGGGGGGGCGTCGCAAAACTTGAATTGGAGACACCTGTGGCTTTCAGTTCGTGGTTCTTGGTTTTTTGTTTGTTTCTCAATTTAAAAAATCTTTAGAGTCAAGTATTGTAGAAGAGCGAGAGCAAGGAGTCCTCAAAAAGAAAAGTGCAACTTTCTGTATGGGGGATTTTAAAAAAGACGACGATTAGCGCCGAAGTAGAAAGAGTGAGGCCTTCATTGCGTTTAACATAGCAAATGAAAGCCCACGCGGGAAAGATGAGTTGATGGTTCTGGCAAAAACAGCTTAGCAAAAATTTTCTGCAGATATAAGGCCAAAGATGTGGTGAATATGCTGTAAGTACATCCTGTGCGGTGTGTTCCTACGGTCCACCAGAAAGGCTGTCAAACTTCCCTTGCCATAAAACATCCCCCTTTCGTATCTTGCTGCCATTGCCTTAGATTGCTAGTGGAAGTTGGGTTTCCTTGGGTGAGTGCTTCCTCCCTGCGAAAATGCCAGGACGGGAAAAAGGAGGGGAGACACGGATTGTTGCAGATAGGAGTGCTTTAGTGTAAACTGGCTGATGAGATCCTTTCCAGCTAGTACAGGAGAGGCCAATGAGAGAATCCTGGCCGTTTTCCCCACCTCACTTTTCTTAAAGCAGATCTGTGGGGTGGGGGTAAGTGGGGGAGAATTACATAATTCAAAATGAAACACAGTCCAGAATCTTATTTCAGGAGAATAACTGCATTCTTCTAAAGAAGTGTTTTCTTTGAACAATTAGTCACCCCTGCCATCTGCTGGATTTGGAGTAACAGAACAATTCAGTATAATCTAGCCAGACATTTTATGTTAGCTAGAGGTAGCTTTGTCATGAAGATCCAGCACGAGGCGTTCACGAATGTTCAGTTGTCCGAAGTCAGATCTTCTTAGGGATGAGGTTATCCTGCAAGCAGTGCTCAAAATCTAGAATCTAGGTCTACAGCTTGGGCCAAACAGGTGGTAACATATGTATCAAGGTAATCGATTTTTTTCCATAGAAAAGCTCGTGAATTTTACATGAGCTGCTTTCCTCAGTTGCACACCTCATTCCCTCAGTTGATGGTAATGGAGGTTGAGCAGCCTTCCCCAGACTGAAAGTATAATACATTGATTTAAACTATTCTTGCCATTTAAATTTCAATAACTGTTTTCCTCTTGTAAATTCACCAAACTAGAATATTTGTTCATATCTCCTTTGACTAGAAGGAATAACCTTGGGTCTTCAGTGGAGTATTGATTAGCATTCAAGACTCTATCTTAAGCTTCCTTCACTTGTCTCTTTATAAACTATGAATTTAAGACTCTAAGAAACAGGGGTGCCTGGGTGGCTCAGTTGGTTAAGTGTCTGCCTTCAGCTGAGGTCATGATCTCGGGGTCCTGGGATCAAGCCCCGGGTCCGGCTCCCTGCTCAGTGGTAGAGCCTGCTTC
Organism: Mirounga leonina; assembly: GCF_011800145.1. NCBI lineage: Eukaryota > Metazoa > Chordata > Mammalia > Carnivora > Phocidae > Mirounga > Mirounga leonina. Next base: position 43,112,877 of record NW_023270825.1, read on the forward strand.
TCCCTCTCCCTCTGAGCACCCCGCTGTTTTGTTCTCTCTCTCTCTCTCCCTCCCTCCCTCTCTCCCTCTTTCAGATAAATAAAATCGTAAAAAAAAAAAAAAAAGGGTGGAAAAACAGATGGAAAAATAACCCACTCAAAATTAATTTGGGATGCCTGGGTGGCTCAGTCGGTTAAGTGTCTGCCTTCAGCTCAGGTCATGATCCCAGAGTCCTGGGATCGAGTCCCACATCGGGCTCCCTGCTCAGCGGGGAGTCTACTTCTCCCTCTGCCTGCTGTTCCCCCTGCTTGTGTGTGCTCTCTCTCTCTCAAATAAAATCTTAAAAAAAAAAAAAAGACTCTAAAAAATATTTAACTAAAGTTAGTAATCAAGGAATACAGTAAATCTATTCAAAGTACACACTATTTTTAAAAATTTTTTATTTTGTCCATTGAGGCATTTTATTTGCATATATGTGTTACATCCCTAGAAAAAGAATCCCAGGATTTTCCCTCCTGTGTGTTTTTGTCTTGCTTTTTCATGGTCCATGATGTCAGCTGAGGTTGTCCATACGATGAAACTAAACTAGCAGGACAGGAACAGATTACTCTGCCATTTTTCTACATCTTTGAGTTGTACGTCAAATCTGGAGCTGATCACTCCACACTTGCCTAACCTGCCTGTGAGTTTCACAATCTGTGATCATCAACGATTTCAAATTTGCCAGTGTAACCATGCTTCGTCATCACGGAAACCAGACAATGGCTTTGGAGCATGGCCTAATAAGAACCTGGCATTTGTTTCTCTTTTCAGCATTGTTAGTGCTCCTGAGAGCACCTGCCAGGGCATTCATGGGCACCATTACGGCAGCACAGAAAGGTAGCAGGAAGAGGACCCAAAGTACACACAATTTAGAGTATGGTTGCTCAGTTGCCTTTATTACAAAACTAGACTTAGAGTGGCAACTTACAACGGATCTAATGTAGGAAAAACATTCTTTTGAAAGATGCTTTGTTTGCATTTTAAGATCTACTTCCCTGTTTCTATTACGTGTGCTGCAACTCTGAAATCTAACCTTAGTGGTACTTTGTGGAAAGAGGCAAGGCGTGAATGTAAGCTGTCTTGGGCTACTGGGCCTCTTGAACGCACTGCCTGTTAGCTATAGTGGTTTCCCTTTGGTGTGACTTGCTGTTCTGTTTCTTGCCTTTTGTTTTGGGAATGGCCTAGGATGACCTCGCTCCGCCCAGGTCACCGCTGCTCAGTCCAGTTGTACCTGATGATGTGTACATGCCTAATTCATCCCATCCAGAGACTGTGTTTAATTCACATCTTGAAGAAGTCAAAGAAACATCTGGCCATTTCTCATCTGTGGATCTTAGCTTCCTGCCAGATGAACTTACCCAAGAAAATAAAGACCAGAGTATCATTAGAAGCAAGCATGAAATTGAAGACAATTATAAAACTCAAAGTCAGCAAAGTAGGTTGTCATTACCCAGAGAGCAGGACATTGGTCTGGGCTTAATAAGCAACAGCAGTTTGTCGAATTCCCATTCACATCTGTACCCTGGTGATGCTGACTCAGTCCAGCCCTCTCTTGAGACACCAAACTCCATGCCTCTGGTGTCCATAACTCCCATGACACCAATGACCCCTGTTTCAGAATGTTCTGGAATTGTGCCTCAACTACAGTAAGTTGTTTGTGTGTGTATGTGTGTGTTTTTAACAGATGATGCTCCTGGGTACACATTTTATGTTCCCGAATATAATGACAACTAATTTCAGAATAATAGTGTAAGGAAGAGAACTTCAGGTTTAATTATTTATCTGGTCTTAATGTATTGTGGCTTTAGACAGTTTGGTTATCTGTAAAATAAAGTACTAGTTCTTGATCTCCTAAGAGAAGCTTAAGAGTTAGTATATACGTTCTTGAAGGATTGTATTGTTTATACTAAAGTACGGTAATTGCTGAGAATTGTGGTTGGGGTTGGATAAACACAGAGAATATAAAGACGTAAAATGAAATTCCGTTTGCAATTGATTTGGAATTATGCTTTCTATTTTGAGGCATGGTTTTGAAAAAGATTTCAAACTTGCTTTTAGTCAGCTAGCCATGACATTTTAGAAGATATTTTTGTACTTCACTTTGCAATCTTTTACATTTTACTAGGGTTTGTCACGTTACTGTGTATTTCACATTGAGAATAATTCTCCTCCTAGGAAGTTGCTAATATACAATCTATAAAACGAGGAAGTTAATACATTTTAATTCTTTTTTACTTTTTATGCCTGATGTACTTTTCTAAGTTGACTTATTTTTTCAGGAATATAGTTTCCACTGTAAACCTGGCCTGTAAATTGGATCTGAAGAAAATAGCTTTGCATGCAAAAAATGCAGAATATAACCCAAAGGTGAGATTTCTTAGTATTCCTTGCAACAATTAGCTTCTACTTAGATTTACTTCATATGATCATGTTATTGACTCACTCCTTTGTTTTTGTTTTTAAAACAGAAAAAAAAAAAAATGGTTAGTGCAAACCTTTTGGCAACTCAAGAGGTTATTTGCCTCATTGTCTGCTTTGAAGTTCTGAAAAATAACCTCATTCTCTGTGATGAATAAAGCAGTGATTGAGCAGTTCCTAAAAGTTAGGATTTTTCCCTTGTCATTCAAAAAGATTTTTCAGTATGACCACTTTCAGCCTATGGAGATGCTAACCTTCTTAAAACGCCATCATAGTTCTGGAAATAGTGTTTTCTAAATGTTGTCCCACCTAAATTTTTCCATTTACAATTTCTCTTGCTTGAGAAAGGTAAATAGTTTAAAGTGTGAAGTTCAAGCTTCTACTTAATGATGTAAGATTTAGGGATTTCTTTTCTCTCAAAGTCTAATAAAATCTACTCTTTCTTGTGTCCTGCCAAGACTAGGCATCCAATTTTAATGGCCTATTAACCGAGGAAGTAGATTTGTTCGTTCAGTCAACATTTAGTAATTGGCTGGTCTCTGTACCTATGAATGCAAAGATGAGTAAGACCTTGTCCCTACGAGGGAAAAGTTCACTATCTTGGGGGGTGGAGGGTTTATGGCCTTAGATGAAAAAGGCTGTATTTGTAGAAATGCAGAGGACCTTGTGAGCATCTGCTATTTATGGATTAAGTTGTTTTGGCTGTTGTGGGAGTGTTCTTGCTGACCTCTGAATTTAAATGTACTCGAATATTAGCCAAATATTTCCTTTTTCCATTTCATGTAGCTGGCTATGATGAGCACAGAAACACGATGATAAGCTAGGATTCTTAGGGCCACAGCCATGACTGTGCACACTATTTTTTTTTTAAGATTTTATTTATTTATTTGAGAGAGAGAGAAAGAGAGAGAGAGCACATAAGAGGGGGGAGGGTCCGAGGGAGAAGCAGACTCCCTGCCGAGCAGGGAGCCCGATGCGGGACTCGATCCAGGGACTCCAGGATCATGACCTGAGCCGAAGGCAGTCGCTTAACCAACTGAGCCACCCAGGCGCCCCTGCGCACACTATTAAATAGGCACATTTAAGCATATTTGATTGTCCATCATCCTCTGCTCTCCATTTTATTTTTGTGTATAGGATCTATCCAAAGTTGGACTTGAGAGCCAGAGAAATTCTGGCTTGGCACTTAAGCTCCCTTCAGAATTCAATAAAATGAATACTGGGTTAGAGTATTCTTTTTTTTTTTTTTTAAAGATTTTATTTATTTGAGAGAGAGAATGAGAGACAGCACAAGAGGGAAGAGGGTCAGAGAGAGAGGCAGACTCCCCGCTGAGCAGGGAGCCCGACGTGGGACTCGATCCTGGGACTCCAGGATCATGACCTGAGCCGAAGGCAGTCGCTTAACCAACTGAGCCACCCAGGCACCCCTAGAGTATTATCTTAAACGCTTGGAAAACATTCACAAGATTCAATCAGCTCTGTGCAGTGCTGACTCAGGGTTCTTTCACTATCTGTCAACATTTCAAATCTGAAACTGCCAGTCCCATCTTGATCCTGTGGAACCCTTCCAAACCCATGGAAGCTGCAGTCTTGCAGAATACTCACCCTGGTTTCCTTCGCAGCTTACCAGGGGAAGATGAGCACAGAAAGGGGTGCCTGTGTAGGACCAGAAGGAGCAGCAGGTCTTTGGTGATATGTCAGTGTGGCAGGCCAGTCCTCCCTGGTACCCCTTGTGTCAGCATCTCCCGGAGGGCCTGCCCATGCTATTGTGCAGGGAACCACACTGAGAACTGAAAATCAATTTGTCCTTCATCTTCAGCATGCCTATCAATATATAAATTCTGTTCTATAGTTTGGCAATTTTTTTTAGTACATTCTGGAGTCTTGGCAAGCCTATAACATATTTTGTACTCCCCCCCCCCCCACCACCACCCAATAGTCTTTGAAAGAAAAAGGAAGTATTTCAAAGTAAAAAGCACAGCATCTGACTAGTCGTGGCTTTAAATCTCAACTTTACCATTGCCTGTGTAAAGTGGAAAGTTAAATAACCACTTCGTTTCCCTGTGCACTAAATGGTGATGATCATGGACTCAGTTAAGCTCTATCCTGAGGATAAAGGAGACAAAACTTGTAAAGCTCTTAGTATTAGGCTTGAAATAGGACAGGCACTCAAAATTTAGCTTTATTCTTATCCTTACCTGTTTTTTTCTAAGTACATTTTAGAATCATTGTTTTTGTTTACCTTAGCGCGGGGAGACATTTTTTTCGCTTTCCCATCCAATCTCCGTTTATTCAAGACTCTTTTTACGTCCAGCTCAGCTTTTCAACTGGAATAGTGTTAAAGCCTAGCAGAGGCTAATTGTCCTTTTGACTTTTGTGTATAGAGGTTTGCTGCTGTCATAATGAGGATCCGAGAGCCCAGAACAACAGCCCTCATATTTAGCTCTGGGAAAATGGTCTGCACGGGAGCCAAAAGGTATGTGGAACCACTCTCCACCCTTGTCAGACAAATAATTCAGTATATAAAACAAGGAAGGATAGTATTTATGTTCCAAAACACCTCGGAGGAGCAAAATACTTTGCCGAAGAGTTAAGTTCATGAAATGCCAAATTTGGGGTTAAAAACATTCAGTTGTGCAATACTGACTCCCGTCCACTTTGCAGTCCCCCAATAAACTGAGGGGACTTAGGTGGGCTGTTAGAGCTTGATCTTAAGGTGCACTTAAAAGCTACCATAGTGATAAAGCCTGTTATAAGCCTGGGGAAGTAGTTATTGTATATTTTCCTTATTGCAGATAAACGGAGAGAACTTTTTAAAGGAGGTAAATTAGGTAGTTTTTACCATTATCTTGAGCATTAGCTCAGGAGGCAACTCTTAAAAGGCTCCCTTTCCCTGGATCTCCTGCAGAGGAAGCCCTGTGCTGCTATAGATCCTTTCACCATCCAACTGTAGGGGGAGAGCTGCTCATTGCTTATGTGTTAGAAGATGCGTAGTAAATTGTCCTCCTGGAAGGCTGTATGAATTTGTCTTCACTCTACAGATATACCAAGATTCCTTTCCTCCAAGGAACACTGGGTGTTAATATTCTTTTTTATATTTGCCAAATGGTTTGGCAAAAAAAAAAAAAAAGTGTTAATTACATTTCTTTGATTTGCTAGTGAGATGAACTTTTCATAAGCATGTAAACTGCCTACTGTGTCTTTTGCCCAATAGTCTATGGAATTATTGGTCTTTTGTAAACAACTTTTTGTTTGTAAGTATTTTCACCGTTTTGTCCTATATATGTTATTTCCCAAATTACTGTTTATTGTGTTTTATGATTTTTTTTAATACAATTAACATTTTTGTGTGTGTATAGTCCTATTTTTCTTTAGGGTTTTGATGTTTGGCTTCATGCTTAGGAAGGCATTCCCCATGTACAACATTATATAAATATTGACCTCTGTATATTTTTCTGGCCTTTTTCAGGTCCTGCTTTGTATTGAGGAAAAGAGGTTGATGTTTTGATTCAGTGTGAGCTTTCTCTAGGTGATGGAGATGTTTTCCATGTGTGCTCTCCAGCGTGGTAGCCACTAGTTACATGGAGCTGTTGAACAGTTGAAGTATAGGTAATACACAGAGGAACTTAATTATTTTTTATTTTTTAAAGATTTTATTTGAGAGCAAGGGAAAGGGCACAAGCAGGGGGAGCAGCAGAGAGAGCAAGGGAGAAGCAGGCTCCCCACTGAGCGGGGAGCCCAATGCAGGGCTCAATCCCAGGACCCCGGGATCATGACCTGAGCCGAAGGCAGGCGCTTGACTGACTGAGCCACCCAGGCGCCCTGGAACTTAATTTTTTATTTAATTTTTATTTAAATATAAATAGCTACACTTGGGGGTGCCTGGGCGGAGCCCTGTGTTGGGCTCCCTGCTCAGCATGGAGTCTGCTTCTCCCTCCCTCTGCTCCTCCCCAAACTGCTCTTGTTCTCTCTCTCTCTCAATCTACCTTTCTCTCAAATAAATAAATAGAATTTAAAAAAGAAATAGCTATATGTGGCTAGTGGTTACCATATTGAGCAGAGCTGGCCTAGAATTTTATTTCACTAGAAGATAAGTTTTTCTTTTCAAATGGCCAGTAAGTGACCTGATACATTTATTGAAGAATCCATATGTGGTTTTTTAGTATAGTCGGCACACAATGTTACATTAGTTTCATGTGACTCAACAGGTTTGTGCGCTGTGCTATATTCCCCAGGAGTGTAGCTACCATCTGTCCTCATACAAAGCTATTACAGTGGCATTGACTATGTTCTTGTGCCTTTTATTCCTCTGACTTCTTCATTCCAAAACTGAAAGCCTGTATCTCCCACTCCACTCATTTTGCCCAAACCCCAGCCCCACTCCCCTCTGGCAACCATGAGTTTGTTCTCCATATTTATAGGTCTGCTTCTGCATTTTTTTTAAGATTCCATACGTGAGTGAAATCCTATGGTATTTGTCTTTCTCAGTCTGACTTACTTCACTTAGCATAGTACCGTCTAGGTCCATCCATGGTGTCTCAAATTGGACAATCTCCTCCTTTCTTATAGCTGCACAACATATTGTGTATATAAACCACATTTTCCTTATTCTCTATCAATGGACGCTTAGGTTGCTTCCGTATCTTGGCTAGTGTAAATAATGCTGCAGTAAACATGGGGTGCATTTATCTTTTCAAACTAGTGTTTTTGTTTTGAGTAAATACCCAATAGTGGAATTATTGGATCATATGGTATTTCTATTTTTAATTTTTTTATAGGAATATTTTATTTGAGAGAGAGTGAGAGAGAGCAAGCGAGCACGAGACGGGGGAGGGTCAGAGGAAGAGGCAGACTCCCCGCTGAGCAGGGAGCCCAATGCGGGCCTTGATCCTGGGACTCCGGGATCATGACCTGAGCCGAAGGCGACTGAGCCACCCAGGCGCCCTATTTTTAATTTTTAAAGGACCCTCTATACTGTTTTCCACAGTGGCTGTAACAATTTACATTCCCACCAATAGTGTATGAGGGTTGCTTTTCTCCATATCCTTACCAACAGTTGTTATTTCTTGTCTTTTTAATTTTAGCCATTCTAACAGGTATAAGATGATATTTCATTGTGGTTTTGATTTATATTTCCCTGATGATGAGTGATGTTGAGCATCTTTTCATGTGTCTGTTGGTCATTTGTATGTCTTTGGAAAAATGTCTGTTCAGGTCCTCTGCCCATTTTTTAAACGGATTTTTTTTTGGTGTTGAGTTGTATAAGTTCTTTATATATTTTGGATATTAACCCCTTAACTGATATGTCATTTGCAGATATCTTCTCTTATTCAGTAGGTTGCTTTTTGGTGTGTGGGTGGTTTCCTTATTGTGCAAAAGCTTTTTATTTTGATGTAGTCCCAATGGTTTATTTTTGCTTTTGTTTCCCTTGCCTTTGGATACATATCTAGAAAAATGGTGCTGTGGTCGATATCAGAGAAATTACTGCCTGTACTCTCTTCTAGGATTTTTATGGTTTCGGGTCTTGAATTTAGGTCTTTAATCCATTTTTAGTTTATTTTTTTGTATGGTGTTTTAAAGTGGTCTGGTTTCATTTTTTTACATGTAGATGTCCAATTTTCCCAGCATCATTTATTGAAGAAATTGTCTTTCCCCTGTTGTATATTCTTGTCTCCTTTGTTGTAGATTAATTGGCCATATAATTATGGGTTTATTTCTGGACTCTCCGTTAATCCATATGTCCGTTTTTGTGCCTGTGTGTTTTGATTACTGCAGTTTTGTAGTGTATTTTGAAATCTGGTGTTGTGGTATCTCCAGCTTTGTTCTTCTTTCTCAAGATTGCGTTGGCTATTTGGGGTCTTTTGTGGTTCCATACAAATTTTAGTAGTAGTCTAGTTTTGTGAAAAACACTGTTGGTATTCTGATAGGGATTGCATTGAATCTATAGACTGCTTTGGGTAATATGAACAGTTTAACAATATTCTTTCAATTCATGAGCATGGAATATTTTTTTTCATTTGTGTTATCTTCACTGTTCTACAGTTTTCAGAGTACAGGTCTTTTGCCTCTTTTTGGATTAAGTTTGCTCCTAGGTATTTTATTCTTTTTGGTGCAATTATAAGTGGAATTGTTTTCTTAATTTCTCCTTCTACTTTTTCTTATTAGTGTATAGATCTGCTACCAATTTCTGGGTATTAATTTTGCATCCTGCAACTTCACTGAATCCATTGATTACTTCTAGTAGTTGTTTGGTGGAGTCTTTAGGATTGTCTATGTACAGTATCATGTCATCTGCACATAATGACAGTTTAACTTCTTTACCAGTATGAATACCTCTTATTTCTTGTCTGATTGCTGTGTTTAGGACTTCCAGGATTATGTTGAATAAAAGTGGTGACAGTGGACATCCTTGTCTTGTTCCTGATTTTAGAGGAAAAGCTCTCAGTTTTTCACCATTGAGTATGATGTTAGCTGTGGGTTTTTCATATATGGCTTTTATTAGGCTGAGATAAGTTCCCTCTAAACCCACATTTTTGAGTTTTTATCATGAATGGATGTTGAATTTTGTCAAATGCTTTTTAGCATCTGTTAAGATGATCAAATGATTTTTATCCTTTGTTCTGTTGATGAGGTGTATCATTTTGATTGATTTGTGAATATTGAATCCTTCTTGCATCCCCAGAATGAATTCCACTTGATCCTGGTGAATGATCTGCTTACTGTATTGGCATATGTGGTTTGCTAATATTTTGTTGAGGATTTTTGCATCTATGTGACAAATCCATTCTTAATCCATTTTCCCCCACCTGTTTTTACATATTAAATTCTTTACATGTGTCTGGGTAAGTTTCTGGGCTTTCTCTTCTGTAGATCTGTGTATCCTTGGACCTAGAGATCTACCATTTTTAAGTCCTTATTGGACAACTCTGCAAGGTATCTGCAAGGATGTTCATTTCATCATTGTGTAAAATGGAGGGGAAAATAAAAATTAAAAAAATGGAGACAAATACCTAGTAATAAAGTTTTCATTAGGTCATAAAATAAAATTATATTTAGCTATTAAAACATATACACATATATCAAGTTGGAAGGATAGTCACATTGCATTGTAGGGGAACAGGCAACTAAATTATAAGTTTATTATCCAACTTTCACTTTAAAATATGCTATATTACAGACATATTCATGAGTATCTTTCCCTATCTGAATTTACCTGGTTCCCAAAATCTGATGGTGAAAGTTTGGATACTGAGTTCAGATAATAAGAGATACTCGTTACCCAAATCTATTTGGTTCTTAAATCTTGAATAGAGATTTGTGAAATTTTGGTTTGTCTAAGAGCTATCAGAATTATCTCCAAAAATTGATCCAAACCTATTCCTTTTAGTTGTTAATAACCAGAGTTTGCTAGTGAAGGATACCTGTGTTTGCACAGGAAAAATACAAAAGGGTCAAATGTATTCCGTGGTTATCACCACTGGTGGTGACATTTCAAGGTTCTTACTCTATTTCCTAATGTTTGTACAAGAACATGCATGTAGACTTTAACCACAAGTTGTTTGAATGGGAATTTCTATGGTCCTATTCACAGCTACTATCCCACGAAACTACAGGGCTACCCAAACTTAAAATTTGACCTTATAAACATGAACACAATGGGCAATGTAATGAGCCAATTAGCAAAATGTAGTTTTTCCAACTAGAAACTGTTTATTTCACTGCAAACTTGGGGACATGGTCTTGGTAGGGACCTCTCAGGGTGAGGAGAAGCAACGTGGAGTGGAGTGAAATATGTGAAGGAATTAATACACATAAGAGGGGCTGTGTGGTGAAGGATCTAGGTAGGAAAGAGAATGGAATGCTTCCTTTAGTCCAGGCAAACAAAAAGTTCAATCTGGCTTTTCTTTCAGGTGTTTCTGATTTTCAACGTAAAGATGGGGCAACCCAAAAGAGAGGGTGGAGTTCACATGGTTCACCCACCAGGTTTTGCTCCTGTTTGGCAACCCCTGCTACTCATTGTTTGTTTTGCCAAATACAGCCTCGCATTGCAGGACTTCACGTTCTGTGACCTGGATTTAGGGTTGGAGCAAGACAAACACTTAGAAGAGTATGGCCACAAAGTTGAATGAATGTCTTTCTTTCTCATGTTGGGTGTGAGTTGAGTGACCATTCTGTGAGAAGGCCTGAGCAAAACTGGTTAGGTTTTGAGGTGTTTCATGCTTTTTTTGTTTTGTTTTTTGGGTTTTTTTAAGTGTAATTTGTCACCTGAAGATCCAAGTCCTAGTATCCTGTCTTTGCCACCTGATTGGCCTACCTCTTACTTCCTCGTGTTGATTTTTTTTTTAAATTTTTATTTATTTTTTTAAAAATTTTATTTATTTGACAGTGACACAGCGAGAGAGGGAACACAAGCAGGGGGAGTGGGAGAGGGAGAAGCAGGCTTCCTGCTGAGCAGGGAGCCCAATGTGGGGCTTGATCTCAGGACCCCCGGGATCATGACCTGAGCCGAAGACAGACGCTTAATGACTGAGCCACCCAGGCGCCCCTGATTTTTTTTTTTTTTTAAATGCATGTGTCTTTATTTTTGCTGCTGCTGTTCCCATCTAAGAGCACACACTTTTAGACCAGATGGATAGTTCTCAGACTTTACTGAGCATCACAATCTGGAGGGCTTGTTAAAAATACAGACTGTTGAGCCCTAACCCCAGAGTGTCTGAGGCTGGGACCTTTGCATTTCTAACAAGTTCTCAGGTGATGATGCTCCTGCAGATCTGAGGACACACTTTGAGAACCAGTGGAATAGTTAATTTTATCTAATACCATTTGAAACAAGAGAGAAAAATACCCTATATGTGAAAGATGACAAATTAAGATGAGAACGTGTTTATGGTTTGGTTTTGACCATTGTACCATACATTCTACTAGGTGCTAGGGACACAAGCAGGGGAGGGTGGTCCTTGTCCTCAACATCTACAGGTTTGTAATATACTTTGAGAGAGAAACCTGGTACAAATGCTAAAAGTACAATCAGGGAAGTATGTGCATACAGCCTAAGCAGTATAGAGGACACAGCGATTAAGATCTCTTTAAACACATTTGTCCCTCCCTAGTGAAGAGCAGTCTCGACTTGCAGCAAGGAAGTATGCTCGTGTGGTGCAGAAGCTGGGGTTCCCAGCCAGATTCCTCGATTTTAAAATTCAGAACATGGTTGGAAGCTGTGATGTGAGATTTGCCATCAGGCTGGAAGGTTTGGTGCTAACCCATCAGCAGTTCAGTAGGTATGACCTTTCTATAACTTTGAGTTTACCAAGATATTGAAGTAGTGTTATGGACTCCTTATATAGTGTACCTTTTGGAGAAAGTGGTGTTTTTCTTTTTAAAGACTGTAGGTGAAAGGATTAAGATGCTGTGCTTAAGTCCTTCCTTGGTTACTCTGTGTCCGATCTTCTGAAACAGCGGTCCTCAAAATTAAACTGTACAGTACTCACCTGGACCGCTTTTCTTTAAAAAACACTTTGCTACCAGGGCTGCATCGTCACAGATGTTGCTTGAATTTGTAGTTCTAACAAGCTCACAGGTGATGTCAGTCCTTCTCACCAGAGGCTGGAGACTCACTACCGTGCAGATTTCTGAAACAGGCACACCTGCCTTGTGGGGGGGTGAAGACCCTAGAAGGGAAGGGGTATGAGATGGGTTAGGCAGGTCGGAAGGGGCTGACGGCTGGCAGGGGAGAGAGGGCGAGGGAGAGGATGAAGAAAGAGTGGCCTAGCACATTCTGTGAAGGCAATGCTATCTAGTGTTTTTCCTATTGGTTCCAAGGGGGTTTTGTGTGTTTGTGTCACGCTAGCCCCCACTGCAGTTTCTTCTTTAGTGGAGTCCTGCTCCTCAGGGAGCATCTGTAGGTTGCTTCTTCATGTGTAACTTCCATCTCATCAGCAAAGGCTCAGCATCCTCTTCCCTCAGCTGCTTTGGTGCTTCTCCCAGCCTGTCAGGCCCTCAGCAGTGATGGAGGGGGATGGGTCAGCCCTGGAGCCCACCACCCTGGGGCATATATAGCTGTCCAAGGCCATTGAGCTGCTTAGAATCACAGATGCTCTTAAATTCTCTTCCTCTAACTTGAACTTCTGTCCTTTCGCTCTCCTTTTCCCCCTCTTTGACTTGGAGTGGTCATTCCTCTTGAAAGAGTGAATAGAGATATCCTGTAGCTGTGCTTTATCTAACACTCACTGGCCGCCTTTTTGAGACACGGTCTGAACAGCTGTTAAAAATTGCTTTGTTTTTTCCTAGCTTTTCAAAAATCCAAGTTCATGCTGAGATTTGGCTTTGATGATATTCTTCAGGCAGTGTTTATTTTCCCCTTGATTGTATTTTTTCCTCTACATTAGTTGTTTTTTTTCCCCCCAACATATGCTTATTGGGTGCCTGTGATGTGCCCAGTGAGCTCACTGCAAAGCTCCCCATGCAAGAAATATTGCCTTTTTAGAGATCTTTTTCTTTCTTCAGTCTTGGGATGGGTTGTAAATTCATAGTAAAACCTTTCTTGTTAAGAGTCTCTCAACACAGGAGCTGTTTTTTCTTCCAGATTCTCAACCATGGGCCTCTGGTCTGTCTCTCTCTGAACCAACTTTTCCTGAATGTATGAAAAATCTCCGCCTGAATTTTGCCTGTCTGTATCAGATTTAGCACTCCACTTTCTGGCCGTTAAGGGCTCTAAAATGATGTATGCTATTCCTCCCAAGTTTCTTGTCATTTCTTTTTCACCAAGATTGTCATCTTTGTAGTTCAGATTTAAGTCTAGAGCAGGAGTGCCTCTTCTCCCTACTCCCACCTACTGAAAGAGAATGGCCGGGCAAGATGAGACTTCATCATATGCACTGACTTTAGCCTCTTGGAGTGGGTCCATAGCTGTTCTGTTTTTGTTCTGAAGCAGTTTTATTATCTCCTCCATCTTTAAAAAAAAAAAAATTTAGCCACAGGGGCACCTGGGTGGCTCAGTGGGTTAAGCATCTGCCTTCAGCTCAGGTCATGATCCCAGGGTCCTGGGATTGAGTCCCACATCTGGCTCCTTGCTCAGCGGGGAGCCTGCTTCTCCCTCTGCCTCTGCCCTTCCTCCTTGCTTGTGCTCTCTCTTTCCCTCTGACTAAATAAATAAATAAAATCTTTAAAAAAAAAAAGTGAGGCCTTTCCTTAAGTGTCTGCAGCCCTATGGGGAACCATGGCACACATCAGTTGTAATTATTAGGTCAATTTCGCCTATGCTAAGGGGCGCCTGGGTGGCTCAGCCAGTTAAGTGTCTGTCTTCAGCTCAGGTCATGATCTCAGGGTCCTGGGATCGAGCCCCATATTGGGCTCCCTGCTCAGCAGTGTGTCTGCTTCTCCCTCTTCCTCTGCCCCTCTACCCTGCTCATGCTTGTGCTCTCTCTCTCAAATAAATAAAATCTTTAAAAAAAAAAAAAAAAGTTTGCCTATGTTAAAACCTCAAGTTCCTTTAATTCCCCTGGTTCTACAAGTTTGTGTATTAGCATCTGATACCACAAGTATCCCCCTTGTCATTGGGGGGATGTCAATATTTCTATGCTGTAATTATTTCCAGTTTCCCCTGAGCATTGTTCTCCCTTCTTTGTTTCTAAATCAAAGATCTCCTGATAATAAATATTTCTTTTTTTTAAAAGATTTTATTTTATTTATTTGACAGAGAGAGAGATAGAGCAGGAACACAAGCAGCGGGAGTGGGAGAGGGAGAAGCAGGCTTCCCGCCGAGCAGGGAGCCCGATGCGGGGCTCGATCCCAGGACCCTGGGATCATGACCTGAGCTGAAGGCAGACGCTTAACGACTGAGCCACCCAGGCTCCCGATAATAAATATTTCTTAAATGAGTCCTATCTAGGGTTACCGTGTTGCAGATGCTACAGAGATCCTGCCAGTCAGTGCAGCCAGCGTCCAGGACGCCTGGATGACTCAGTCGGTTGAGCATCCGACCCTTAATTTTGGCTCAGGTCATGATCTCAGGGTTGTGAGGTTGAGCCCTATAATGGGCTCCATGCTGAGCATGGAGTCTGCTTGGGATTCCCTCTCTCCCCCTCCCAACTCCCATCCCCACCCTCCAACCCCTACTGGTGCATGCTCTTTCTCAAAAAGGGAAAAGGAAAAAAAAAAATACAGCCGTGGTCCCTTACCCTCATGGAGCTCACTGTCTAAAAGGGAAGACAAAAAAGCTAAAGATAATATGGTAACTATGAAGGTGGACACCCCTTTGAATGCTATGGTACCATTAAGCAGGATATTTAATGTAACAGGGTGGGGGAGGGGAGTGTGGAGGTCAAAGTTCTTATGGGAAGTGACATTTAAGCCAGGAGTCGAAGGGTGAGTTGAAGTTGGGTTGGCCAAGAGATTGGCAAATGTTTGTTATTCTTGAACTCAGGCAATTCTCCATCTCTAACCAAAATAACTTCCCCCCAACCCCCCCCCCCCACCCCGCCTCAACCTTCTTTGAAATGAGGCAGAGAATAAGTAAAGTAAATATCTCCTTGGAAGTTTATTATGCTGGTATCTTAAAACTATGGGTCTGAAAGCCAGTTGCAGTTTGCCACCACTTACATACCAAAGATTTTGTTTTCTCTTCCCCCCCCCTTTTTTTTTTAAGATTTATTTACTTATTTTAGAGAGAGAGAGAGGAGAGTGAACATGAGCAGGGGGAGAGACAGAGGGAGAGGGGAGAGAGAAAATCCCAAGCAGACTCTCTGCTGAGTGCAGAGCCTAATGTGGGGCTTGATCTCGCAACTGCGAGATCATGATCTGAGCTGAAACCAAGAGTCGGACGCTCAACCAACTGAGCCACCCAGGCACCCCCTCTTTTCCCTTTAAAATGCTAAGATTCTGTTGGAAGATCAAATGGAAACATTCCTTCTGTGTCTCTAGCTTTCACTTTCTTGGTTCAAACCTCAGCTCCCATACAAATTTTGCAGGGCTCCAGCTAGTATCATTGACTCCCCAGTGTTGAGAAGTGCTAAGTAGGTGGTCTTTTTTTTTTTTTTTTTAAGATTTTATTTATTTGAGAGCGAGAATGAGATAGAGAGCGTGAGGGGGGGAGGGTCAGAGGGAGAAGCAGACTCCCTGCTGAGCAGGGAGCCCAATGTGGGACTCGATCCCGGGACTCCAGGATCATGACCTGAGCCGAAGGCAGTTGCTTAACCAACTGAGCCACCCAGGTGCCCCAAGTAGGTTAAATCTTGACAGGCTTTCTGCAGTAAGAGTGACCTTCCAGGAAGACCAGTCTACCCAGAGCAACCTCCATATACTTCAGAAGGGTAGCCTCTCCACTGTAACACATCATCCTGGTACCAGTAAGAGATTTCACATCTGCTGTTGTATGGGTCTTAACTCATTGCGGAATGGAATGGAGGGCGTTCTTCTGTGTGGTCCTGATTCACCCATTAAATGCAAAGATTAACATATATTGTGTTCCATTTCTCAGATTTCTTCTTTTTCTTATATCTGTTCTTAGCATTGCTTTAATTTTGTTAGCTTCCTTTTAACTCTTGACTTCTTTTTTGAAGTCTCCTTAAGCCTTTCTAGGAGTCTCTCTACTTCTCTATGCTGGAGCCTGAAACAGTTCTTAGCCCTATCCTCCTCCTTCTACATTAGTAGTAAATATGAGTGAGTTACTATTTATAGGACCAAGTCCTAAATTTGTTTTTGTTTTTGTTTTTTGTTTTTTGTTGTTTTTTTTTTTTTGTAATCGCTATACACAACATGGGGCTTGAACTCATGACCCTGAGATCAAGAATCCCATGCCCTTCCAATTGAGCCAGCCAGGCGCCCTACAAATCCTAAATTTTTAAGAGTTGGGATAGTTTAGTTTTCTTTACAGCACCTGTCCAGAGACAAATGATGGTGGTCTGGAAAACTTCTTAGGTTCTAAAATTGTTCTCCTTAGCAGTTTATAAATGTGTACAAAATGTGCTCGTATTGGGAAACTTGGAAATTTAGAAAATTTAGAAAACATGTTTATGTATTTTTATTGATAGACTTTTTTTTTAACCAGCAAGATCTTAATACATTAAATTTGATGCCCTAAGTTACCTTAATTTTTAATAGCTTAGCATGACCTGCACTTGAATAAATGTCATGACCAAAGATGAATTGTGTTCTTGACAGACACAAGAAATTGCTTAGGGCACTCCAGACTATTTTTATTAAGATGGTCAAAAGGTTTTGGTAGAATAGCTTTAATACGCTGGGTCTTGAATGTTATGGGAAAGTAGTTGAATAGTACTATTTTTAACTTTTTTCCTTTTATATCTGAACAGTTATGAACCTGAACTGTTTCCTGGCCTTATTTACAGAATGGTAAAACCACGAATTGTGTTGCTTATCTTCGTATCTGGAAAAGTTGTGTTGACAGGTAAGTTCTAAGATTATTTTCTGACTTTCATAGGCTTCAATAGCTATGTGTTGCTTTGCTTTTCTTTTCAAATAGCTTTGTTCACCATTATAAAGTAAGTCTTGATATTGTAGAACACCTGGAAAAAAAAGAAAAGTAGGAAGGATTATAACCTCACTCATTGGTCTCAATACCCAAAACAATACAATTTTTTTCATGTTTTTATGTTATTTTGATATGTATATTTATCTTTACATCCTGCATTTTTATTAACCATTATAGCATGTAGCTTCGCTCATTGTCACAAACTCCTCAAGAACACTTTTAACAGCTGCACAGTGTTCTAACAGAGGGGTCATCAAACCTTTTCTCTGTAAAGGGCCAAATACTAAGTATTTTAGGCTTTGTGGCCATAGGGTCTCTGTTGCAACAATGGAACTTTGCCACAGTCGGTGCGAGAGTAGCTATAGACATTACAGAAAGGAAAGTACGCTGAAATGTAAATTTAATATAATCCATATAATTTGCATGTGTCATGTAATATTCTTCTTTGATTTTTTTTTTTTTTGCCCCCAACCATTTAAACGATTGAATTTAAAACCATTTTTTGCTCACAGGCTCTACAAAAACAGGACTTCTGTTCTAACACATTATCATATCAAATTTATTTTTCCATTGTCAAGCATTTAAATGTTCCTTCTTTGTTCACTGCTTTATAAGGGCACAGACATTTGGCTATTTTTATGTGTGGAGAATTATTAGTGTGGATGCTCAGAAATGGAACTTTAAGGATATGACTATTCTTAAGGTTCTGAGTACAAATTACCAAGTTGTTTTTTAAAGGGATACACAATATAGTTCTCTCCAATTACATGTTCCTACCAGCAATGTACTTAAGTATCTTTTACAAACCCTCAGTAGCATCCAAAACAAAGATGGCATGAAAGAAAACTTTAACTTTCTAAGTGAAAATGATCTCACTACTTTACCTCACTGGTAATCAGAAATAGAAATTGATGACTTTTTTAAACCTATTCAAGAAATAGCATTTCATCTTTTGTAGATAGTGTGTACATAACTTAATCCTTTCTGTTTACTTTTTATTATTTCCCCCCCTAAGGATTTGTATGAGTTCACCATAATATTAAAAGTAATTACTCTGTTATACTTATGGCTTTTTCCAGTTGGTTTATTTTTACATAAAGAAGGGTTTTTAAAATTCTTGAGGTAAATGGTTGAGACTCTTTTCCACACCATCTTACTGAAGTTTGCTATTTTTGTCTAATTTTGTCTGACTTTTTACACATTTTACTATTCTGTAGCAAGATGAATGCCAAATTTGTATCTTAGGAGCCAAACTGATTATGCCCCACTCTCAGATAGCCAGCCAGCCAGCCCACCACGACCTATTACTCTCCTTATTATTAATTTGGGATGACTCCATTTGACCTTTATATTTATATATAAAGTTATCACTCAGCATCCAAAAACATGGAATTTCTGTTCTTAAGTCTTCTTTTAGAACTCCCAGTAAAGTTTCATAGTTTGTTTTATTGTAACAAAGAACTAATGTGTCTTCAAAGTGGGGAAAGCCCATTTGGAATTCAAGAACCTTTTGAATACAAAAAGCTATACTTTCTCAGATGCTGCCAATGTAGAGTCTAGAATAATTAAGACTGACTTAAAGTTTACTTGTATATGTCCTGAAGGAGAGGGGGGAAATGTGTGCCAAGTAAGTTAATAGTTATAAATACTGGAGAAAACACATGCCCTACTTAAGGGAACAAACTTTTGAAGACCTTGGAAGGACACGTTCATATACTTGCTACGTATCATTATTAATCAGTCTTATTAAAAGTGCCAATTGACAAGTACAGGCTAAGTTTCTATTATAGATACACAAAAACAAGTCCCTTTAAATATCCTTAATTCAAACCAGCTTTCTCACCCCAATTAAAAGGAAAAAGAAAACAACTGGCATGTACACATTTGCTACAAGTTTCAAGTGACAGAAGTAAAGAACTGTCTACACGCAATACCAAAGACCATGCAATACACTTATACACAACAAATAAAATTTGTTATGCATTCAGCATGTAGAACAAACAAAGCTAAATTTCTTCATTCTCGCAAGATGTAGATCATCACTTCTGTGAACCGGGGAATGAGTTGTATTAACTGAAGTCCAAATTTCTGCTTACAGTATGAAGTAAAAGCCAACCAATGTCTTAATACTGAAATATGAGTAATTATCTATTGGGATCTTTCCCTGCTTGTGCTGTATTGTCTTAAAGTACTTCACCTAGAATACATGGTTTAGGTTACTGTTGCCCCAAACGTCAAGACCTACGTTCCTTATTCTCTATCCTTGCCCGTCTAGACTCTTTTCACCTGCAAAGGGTTTAAAAACTCAAGGACCCAATTTTGGGTGTAAACCTGAGGAAGGGGACCAAGGAGGCCTCCTTTTAGCCTTGCTTCTAGGACTTTAGCTGAGGATGGTCACATGGAGTGTCCAGGGGACTCCTAGAGACACACATGGCAAGACTCTGCAGAGGTGTTTTGGAAGGTCTCACAAGGGTAAATAACCTTTGCCTAGAAAATGTTAGAGTACTGAAATTACAAGTGCATTTGCATTTCACTCTATTTAAATAATGGACCCCGGCCTTTCCCTGGGTAGGAACTGTAGAACACCGGCACACCTGCTGTAAGTGCAATTCTCAACCACTGTATCACATGCCATTTCAGGGCCTCTGAAAATAATTTATCTGTGTAAAATTGTCTTACTCCCCCGAGGTGCCAAGGCTGTGGCCACCGCGTCCAAGGCTACATCTGAATGTTCTATTTATAGTTAAGTGAGCTGATGGCAAAGAAGCCCTGCCATCCTACTGTGTCGTGGTCCCTGACAGCAAAAAGCAACGGGACCTGAGCCAAGCCTTACACTGTTTTCCCAAGCCCATGCTGGGAAATGATGGTATGATACTTAGGACCTAGGATTTTTTTTTCTCAAGCCACAGTAAAACTAATATAGCTAGGATCTGCTGGAATACTATACAATGAACAGCAACTATGTCGGCTTTCATTTCTAAGATCAGACACCATAAAGTGAACATATGTTGGGCATGTCTGTGCCAGGCACTGTGATAAGAGCTTTTGTGTAGGTTCCAGTTAACTCTATGAGGTTGTCCTGAACATCTCCGTTTTCTCAGCTGTAAAATGGGGACAGTGGAGAAGTTAAGCACAGGTGGGAACTGGAGCCGCCTGTCTGCAGAGCCTCCTACCCCCACAGACTCACCCTGTCCCCCAGCTCTTTAGATGCCTGTGCAAATGCCTGTGCAGTCTTTGGGGGCACCTTCTCGCTTATCCTCCTTGTCAGCTGAAGGACAGAGGTGAGAGGCAGCAGGTGTGGTGGCTGAGAGGCTGGGTTCTGGAAACCAACTATCCAGTTTGAATCCAGGCTTGACCATTTCTCGGCTCTATGATCTTGGGTGGATTTAAGTTATCCACCTTGATTTCCACACATGTAAAAAGCAGGTGGCTGTAGAAACTACCTGCTAAATGTGAGGAGGCAGAAGAACAGTACCTGGTGGACGGTAAATGTGATATAAATGTTAGCTGTTATTCCCTTGGTGGAAGCCCACTCATTTTCCCCCTAGCGTTGAAAGACTGGAGTCTTGCTGTGATGCCTTGCCCTGATGATGGAAATAAGATGTTTAAAGAGGCTATAGTCTAATGTCTAAAATGCTTCACATTTCTTTCTTTCCCTCCAGCATAATGGACTTCTTAAGAAGCTGGGTCCTTTTTACGTAGGGTAACTCTCCATCAGCTAGACATCAGCAGTTCTTGGAAATGTTAGGTCAGAGGGCAGCATAAAAATGGCAAGACTTGGGGCGCCTGGGTGGCTCAGTCGGTTAAGTGTCTGCCTTCGGCTCAGGTCATGATCCCAGGGTCCCGGGATCGAGTCCCACATCGGGTTCCCTGCTCAGCCGGGAGCCTACTTCTCTCTCTGCCCCTCTCCCCTGCTCGTTCTCGCTGTCTAAAATAAATGAATAAAATCTTTAAAAAAAAAAAAAAATGGCAAGACTTGTTAGTGAGTAGGCCAGAGAGATAATATCCCTGTCAGTCATGACCGGGAATCCCCCATAATGGCAAGTGAGTATGTACTGTAAAATGTATACTTTGAAGGGTTTAATGCTGTTTTTTGCAATTTGTAAGATTTTTCTCTTGTGTGCATACACATATGGTATCACTTGGGAAAACAAGATGTGTACTTATGACTTGGCGTATAAACAGAATTGGAAAATCCACGTGTAATTGGAAATTGGTGTTTGGGCTGGCTCAGGGGTAGGGATGAGCCTATAAACCTTACTGACAGACGGCAGATATTTCATCAACTTCGGGTGCCTATCAGGTACCCACCCCGTTTTAGGTGCTGAGGATGGAAAAGCCAATCTAATACAGTTGCCCCTCGCCCCCACCAGGAATCAGCCCTGGGGAAGGACACGGACTGTGTGAGACTGGCTCTTACAGAACCGGATGGTAAACCAGGTGTGCTTGGGCCGCCGTCTCAACATCCCTAGCTTGAAGCGCATTCTTCTAGGACAGTAAAGATGTGATGGTTTACAAAGGACTTTTTACAAACATTCACTCACATAGCCCCTAGGCAGCCCTCTGAGAAGGCTATTGTCCTTATTTTACAGGTAAGGAAATGGAAACTCAGAAGTTAAACAGTTCGACTGTGATTTTTCAAACCTAGTTAATAGTAGAGCTGGTCTTCAAGCCCATACAGAGTGATTTCAAAGCCAGTCCTTTCTTCATGGCATCAGCCACAGAATTTTCACCTCAGTCACCCTGGCTAGGAATGGTGTTTATCCCCCAAAGTGGTGCTCATGGTTACCTAAAGGGAAAGACTGGTCAGGTTTTCTTAAAAGCAAGAGGCCTCTACCGGGAGCCTGACGGTTCAAATTGGGATGTTTGATTATAGATTAATAGGACTACAGGACCAGTTTAGTTTCCCATAAAGTGGTGATACTTATTTTTGGTGAGGAAATATTTGACTAAAGGGACCAAATCCCCTCATTGTAATACCCAGTTACAAATTCTGGCCATATTTATTTGATGACGTTTAGAAGGGAATACTGGATACGTGAGGGCTTCACCCACAGCTGCCATTCACGGTTCAGGGGAACTTCAACTTCTTGGGCCTTGTTTTCCCACGAAGGAAATGAAGGGAATTGGATTAGTTAATTCCCACAAAGCCCTTTTGTGTCTACAGGTGTTTTTCGGTGATATAAAATAATGATCACTCTCAGTGTCTGTTTCCTCCTGGGTGATGGGTGTTTTCTGTTCTCCAGCAGATGCCAGAATGCTAAACTCTTTGGGGATTCAAAATCCTTTTAGGTATGATTTTTTAAAGTCTTATGAAAAACCGAAGTACATAGTTACCTGGAATGCTGGGCCTAGACCCTCTGTTTCTCAATTAAATATAAAAGGAACCTTGGTTTCGGTGAGTGGGGATGGAGGTTGAATGGGTGGGTATGTGCCTGTTAAGTCTACTCTACTTCACTGTCTCCTAATAAGAAAGCTGTCACATTCAAATGTACCCAAAAGCAGAAAAGGTCCATCAAATCAGAGGCAGGATTTTTTTGTAATGGTGTTTTACTTACTGCTTCCCCAACTCACTGTTTGGTTTCTACAAAACGATCACTTGAGAAACTAAAATGTTCATGCTGTAACAAAAATCTGGGGCTTACGGGGTTTTTCCTACCCCAAAGGTACAGAGTTTCTGTTACCCATGTCAGTAACTCACCCTCCTCCTCATCCTTTTCCCCACCCCACATCTCTGAGGGTGGAGACTCACACATAGTAAACTCCTTGGCAATGAATAAGTAACTTTTTGCCCTTGCCTCTTAGAGAAATTTAAGCTTATAAGGACTTAACTGATTCTTTGATATTTTTTAAAAACTTGAGGTGAAATTCACATAATATAAACCTAACCATTTTAAAGTGAATAATTTAGTGACCGTACACTCACAGTTTCTGCAACCACCACCTATATCTAGTGCCAAAACATTTCGATTACTCCAAAATAAAATCCCGTATCATTAAGCAGTTTCTCTCCATTCCTTCCTCCCCTTAGCCCTTGGCAACCTCCAATCTGCATTCTGTCTCTGTGGAATTACCTATTCTGGATATTTCATATAAATGGAATCATACAATATGTGACCTTTTGTGTCTGGCTTTTTTCACTTAGCATAATGTTTTTGAGGTTCATCCATACTGTAGCAGTAACAACCTCATTCCTTTTGTTGCTAAGTAATATTCCATTGTATGTGAATATCACAATGTGTTTATCCATTCATCTGTTGATGAACACTTGGGTTATTTCCACTTTTTGGCTACTGTGAATAGTGCTGTGATGAATACGTGTCTGCATTCACATTGAGTACCTGTTTTCAATTTGGGGGTATATACCCAGGAGTAGAGTTGCTGGGTCATATGGTAATTCTTAACATTTTTGAGCAACTGCCAAACTAGTTTTCCACGGTGGCTGAATCATTTTACCTTCCAACCACAATGTATGAGAGTTCCAATTTCTCCATATCTTTGCCAATACTTTGCTATTTTCCATTTTTAAAATTATTATTGCGCATCCTTGATTCTGAATCCTGATTTCTACCTGATTCTCAAACCTGGTGATTCTCCTTTTGGTGATTTCCTCTCATTAGTCTTTTTTTTTTTTTAAGGTTTTATTTATTATTTGAGAGAGAGAGAGAGTACTGGGGGGGGGTTGGGCAGAGGGAGAGGGAGAAGCAGACTCCCCACTAAGCAGTACTTCTCCCAGGACCTGGAGATCATGACCTGAGCAGAAGGCAGACGCTTAACTGACTGAGCCACCCAGGTGCCCCCTCCTATTAGTCTTGTAATTAAACCAGATAACCCCTTCTCACAAGTTATTTCTCTCTTACTGAGCCTTAGCTTTATGGCTCTCAAGGAAGAGTCTTTATCAACTTAAGCTATTTTCCATTTCTCTTCATGCTAACCGTTTTTATATTCTTTTCCTTAATCTCCTGCCAGTGGTATCTGATAATAGTTTCCTGATTAGCTGGGAGCTCCATATAAACATCAGTACTATCAGTCCATAACCCAGTACAGCCCCCACTCAGTACAATGTGCCTGCATAGCTTGGAAGGTGGAAGTAATAGTGGTGGTGGGTGGTGGGGAGAGATGAACAACATCTGACTGATCACCTCTCAAGAGTAGGGACCATGTCTAATGCATGTTTGTATCCACTTTAATCCCCAGAGCAGTTCTAATGAAAGATCCCTTGAAACTTAAGTCTCTAAGGAGTGACAGTGGTACAGTTTCCCTCCTCTAATAATCTCTTCTCGTACAATGAAATGTAAAACTTTTGCTGCCGTTTGTCTCACTCTGTGAGTCAATATTAGGGAATCAAGATGTTAACTAGACCTGAGTGGATCAAAGGAAGTCCCTTTTGCTGGTAGCTAAGTGTCCACAGGTGCTGATGAAGGTCATGTTCTGTGGTCGTGTTCATGGCATGCTGAGAGAGAACATTCCATAGTTCATACTGTGCCCTGTGAGGCAAAAGATGAACTTTCTGATACACCCACGTAGTGAAGAACTAGAAAACTGCTCTAGGGTATGTGTTTGTGGGAATATGGCTGTCACCACCAAATTCTTTTGTATTTACCAAAATATCACTTCTCAAGTAAACCTAAAGAGATGTCTTCCTATTAAAAGTACTTGGAGATGACAATGAAATTTTAGTCTTAAAATTTGGGTATTGTCTTTATATTAAAGATTATATAAACTTGGATTTCTTTATAGGTGCCAAAGAACGTTCTGAGATCTATGAAGCATTTGAAAACATCTATCCTATTCTAAAGGGTTTTAAAAAAGCCTGAGTATGTCACTCAGCATCTCACATTATATTGGTTTGAGTGTGTGCATAAGCCCAGTGCACAAACCACTAGACTGTAGATTTTCTATGCAGATTTTGACTTTATTTGTTAAAAGATGATTCCATATGAGTATCCATGCCTAAGAACTGAAGAAACTTCTTTTTCAAAATGACACGTTATTTTAAATACTGAAAAAGTAAACACTTCGGAATTTGATTTAGGACCTTGTTAGAAGTATGTTTAATCATTAAAATTTAATGCTCTGCTGTTGTGAAAGATGTAGTCTGTTAACATGTGTTCTCTGAAAATACATAGGAATATACAGAAATTTCAGATAACTGCATAGAATAGATCATATCTGCAACAACATCATCTAGCAGGACAGAAATTTTTTTGCCTTTTAAAATATTGAGTAGATGGTCCTGGCCGCTAGATACGGGCACTGTGAAGGATCCTGTCAGAATACAAATGAAAGTCTGAAACCCTAAGACAAATTAAATATCCTTTTGTTTGAAATGATCAGAGGAAATTATTCCTTTTGCTTAAAAATAAACTTTCAGGAACCATTCAGGTTTAGTGTAAGCTCTATTTTGAAAACAGCTTAGGGAATTACTGCTTTTTTTGTGCCTTAATCTATGTCCTGGTATTACAATAGACTAGATAAGACTAGGAGGATGGAGCAAAGGGTTCAGATGCGAGACCTTGTGGAATCCTCAGAATCTGATGGAGATGTGCAGGTTATGGGGGGGAGGGGATGGGACTAACTAACATGACTCATGGCTCTTGTTCCCAAGTGGTTAGGGATTATGTCTTGCACCAAGATGAGGAAACAGATTTGTGAGGAGGGAGAGTTCAGTTTCGGACATGCCACGTTTGTGGTGGCCACCTTACATCACTTTATGCCTCCTAGGTAGTTGTGAATCTTTGGGTGTGGAACTTGGGAGTCACAGCTAGAGAATTCAAGGCAGTGATCAGTTGACAGCCTACCAAAAGAATCCTTGAGAATCACTGGTCTAGGTAAACTGACTTATAGGCACATTTTTCTTTTTTCCTTCTGTAGTTTGGAGGCATTTTCAAACACGAATTACTCTGACTTAATCCTCCCACGCACCCTATTTACCTCCACAGAAAGTGATTTGGAGTAATCGAGTTAGGTTAAATTCTGCCTAGTTCAAATTCTTTCTCAGAGCAAGGTCCAGAGAAGACTGTTGGACATTAATTTAAAATTCAGTTTTCAGAAAGATAACTTTGATTTCCACGTTTAGCACGATTGTTTCCACTTGTTCGCTATTATCAGTAAAGTACTATCAGATTCCTGTTAAAGGTATGGTTCACCTGCACGACCTTGGGTCGGTACTGTATCTCCATGTAATAGATAAGAACACAAGCACAGAGAGGTTAGGAATTTGACCCAAAACACAAACCTATAAAGGAGGTGGGTGAGCCCAAATACAACCTTTCTCCACGACCCAGCCCCCTCACCCGACTTTGCTGTACTTTTCAGCAAATTTAAAAGCACCCATAGCGAATTAAAGAAATTCCCTGATTTTGTTCCCAATCCGTTTTCCCAGAATCCCTAGGGCATCGTATTACTATTTCTTGCACAAGCTTGAGGCGTTAACTTGTAGCCCTGGCATGATCAAGAGAATGATGCCATTTTGGCTGACTCGCCCCTCTAACCTAATTCTCCACGCTTCGGGCTGGCTGCCCCTCTGCAGGCAGGAAAAGCAACAGCGCCGCCCGCCCGCCTGGCCAAGAGCACGGAGAGGCTGGGCAAGAGGCTCGCCGGACCCCGCCCGCCCTCTCGGCGCCTCCCCAGGCCCCTCCTCCTCGCCCAGGATGCACCTGGTTGAAAACAAAATCCCACGTGACTGCCTCTGCTCTCAGGCCATCATGGCGTCTCCCAGTGGGAAGGGATCCCGGGCGCCGGAGGCTCCTGGCTGCGGGCCGCGGCCGCTCGCCCGGGACTTGGTGGACTCCGTGGACGACGCGGAGGGGCTGTACGTGGCGGTCGAGCGGTGTCCGCTGTGCAACACCACCCGCCGGCGGCTGACCTGCGCCAAGTGCGTCCAGAACGGCGATTTCGTCTACTTCGACGGCCGCGACCGGGAGAGGTACGGCAGCCGCCGCGGCTGTATTGTTTCTTCCCCGGGTGTCTCCTACCGCTCCGCGAATGGAGGTTAGAGCCTGGGGCCCGGGTCCGGGGCCCGGAGCTCCGCGAGAGGAGGGGAATATGGAGAGGGTAGCAGCTTTGCGCCGGCGCTTTGCTCCCGGGGGTCGGGGGTGGGGACCAGAAGAGGGAGGGTCGCGGTTTCTCCACTAACCCACCCGAGAAGAGTCTGACCCCACGGGGCTCCTGGGTACTAAAGGTAAGAGATAGATGGTGACCCTGGATAAGTCTTCCCCTATTGCTGTCATAGAGTTGGATTCTCGGCACTTGGCTGGACTTCCATTCAGAAGCTTGGTTTAAGCGTTGTCTTCCAAAGCACGTTCATTCTCTAGAGGAGAGACCAGGAGAGAATCAACTAACTAACTGGTTAAGGAGGATTCGGGCCATGGTGCCCTATGTCACAGCTGGACCTTGTTAGGAGACATGTTTATTCTGATGTGTGAACTAGGACTAGCTAGTTGCTCCCTTTTCCCCTCTCTGCCTCCGGAGATTATTTTGGACATTAAGACATTTGGCGATGTGTTTTGGCTTTATTTAAAAATCCAGACTGGGAGGCGTAAGTAAGGCCGTAGTTAAGAGAATTGAATTTCGGAGCATGTTTTGGCCTTGTTTTGAAATCTAAACACAGAGCTACTAGTCTCTGGTTAAGATAATTGAAAAATTAGGGACACCTGACCTGGGTGGCTCAGTCGGTTGAGTGTCTGCCTTCGGCTCAGGTAGTGATCCCAGGGTGCTGGGATCGAGCCCCGCATCGGGCTCCTTGCTCAGCGGGGAGCCTGCTTCTCCTTCTGCCTGCCGCTCCCCGTGCTTGTGCACTCACACACACACTCTCTCTCTGACAAATAAATAAAATTAAAAAGATAATTGAAAAATTAGTGTGATTAACTGCAGGATCTCAACTTTTGTTTCAGTGATTTAGTGTCATTGACAGTAAGGTAACTTTTCTGAGAGCGAAAGTTCAGGTATTCATTTACAACAACCCAATACGTTTTTATCTCCAACTTACTGTTGAGGTAACTGCACAGTAAGTGCCTTGCCTTGGTCACACAGATAATAAGCAGAGGGACCGGAATTAAAATCCAGACAGCCTGAGTATATCATATATCATGCACTTAACCACAGGGTTGTACAATCTCTATATTTGGAAACGTTTTGAGTTCCTACTATTTCTCTGATCATAAATGGAGTTTCTCTTTTGGATATCTTTTTAGTTCATTACTGTGTCTCATTGATGCACTTGATGGCTTTAGAAATTGCTGGTGCAATAAGTGATAGCTTTCAAAATTGAACCAGTTGTTTTACTATAACACTACTAGGCATGAGATGGCAATGTTTAACTGATGGAGTTTATCAAGGGTGCAGTTCAGGCCCTTCTTCTCTGTCTCCTTTTTCCCAGATCCACTCCCATGATTTAAATAATGTTTGTGTGTTAAAGACTGCCTGTCAGACTTGTATCTCCAACCCAGACCTCTCTGAGATCCAGTAAGCAGCTGCCTACTCAACGTGTTTCTAAATTTGTAATAAGTATCTCCATTTTAGTATGGCAAACTGAATTCATGGTTTTCCATGATAAATCTTTTCCTCCCATGCTCATCCCAACCAACCCAGTAAACGGTAACCTCATTCTTCTTTGATACAGGTCCAGAAAAACTGCCTATCCTTCCTTGACTCTTCTCCTAATGCCACCATATCTAATCCCATCAAGAAATCCTGTTTGCTCTTTAAAACCCGTCTAGGGGCGCTTGGGCGGCTCAAATGGTTAAGCGTCTGCCTTTGACTCAGGTCATGATCCCACGGTCCTGGGGTCGAGCCCCATATCGGGCTCCTGGCTTAGCGGGGAGCCTACTTCTGCCTCTCCCTCTGCCTCTCCCCCTGCTCATGCTCTCTCTCTGTCTCAAATGAATAAATAAAATCTTAAAAAAAAAAAAACCTATCTAAATCTGACCCTTTCTCTGTTTCCTGGTCTGACCCACCAGAGGATTATTGCTTCTTGAGTCTCTGCTTCCACCCTTGCTCCCTTATAGTGTAATTTCCATCTTGCAGCTGAAGTAACACTGCTCCTCCACTCTTCAGATCTTCAGTCTTGCAAGGGTTTCCTGTTTTACCCAAAGTAAAAAAGGCGAAATCCTTGACAAGAGTTCCATATTGTCTATTCCCCTGTGATCTCTTTTTTCCCTTACCTACTCTGCTATACCACCCTGGCCTCCCTGCCAGTCTTCAAACAGACGAAGAGCACTCCTGCCTCAGGGCCAATGCAGTCGTACTCAGACTGCCAGGAACTCTTTTCTCCCAGAAATCTTCAGGGCGGCTTCCCTTGTTTTCTTTAGGCCTCTGCTCAGATGTTAAAGAAGCTCTCTTTAACCATTTAATTAAAATAGTAACCTCCTTTCCCATTTAACCTGCTCTGTTGTCTTCCATAGCACTTAGCACTATCTTATGGTTTACATATCAATTTGTCTAACTGCCCCCCTCCCCACTCCAGTGGTGGAAGCTCTGTGAAGACAAAACTTTATCAGTTTTGTACTCTGCTTTATCTTCACATATTAGAAGCTTAATAAAGATTTATCGAATGATTGAATGACACTATCCCTTTTTCCTAAACTTAGTCTGATCCTAAACCATTTCATGATTATCCATCGTGATCTATTTGTTACTAAAGCCAGAAACCTGGGAGTTATTCTAGACTTTCCCTTTTTTTCTTATTCCATGTCTCCAAATGATTGGCAAAGCTAATTTGATTTGCTCCAAAATAGATCTTGAATTGGTTTACTTCTAGTCCAGACAACCATCATTTCTCTCCCGACTATTTATTGGTTTCATTTCATTTACCATACAACTCCTCCACACAGCAGCCACAGAAATGTAAATCAGATAATGTCGCTGTTTTGTTTAAACTTCTCAGTGGCTTTCCACTGCATTTAGAATAAAATTCAAGCTCCTTACTGTGGCTTTATATAAAGCTTCATTTGATTTGTCTACTGCTTATCTTCTAACTTTGGCTGTAAGTTTGGATTCATACTACATTGAATTGAATCCATACTCCACCACCTGCTATTTGATTTTGAACAAGTTTCTTACGCTCTCCTATGCTTGTTCATGTCCTTTTGAAAATGGGGAGGGGGAATCTAACTTCATAGGTTTGGTAGTGATGACATAAGAGCGTGCATTGAAGTACTTAGCATGATGTCTAGCGTATATTAAGCACTCAGAAAATAAACTCATGCCATGTTCCTTCATACTTCTCCGTAGTCAGGAGCCTTCCATCAAATCCTCAAACATATGAAACTTTTCCACCACTGGGCCTTTTCCCTTGCTGTTCCTTGTGCCTGAACACTTTTCCTTCCAATTGCCACTTTGTCTTTCAAGTCTCAACTTAAATGTCACTTTCTCAGCGAGGCCTTCCCTGACCTTCGCTAAGGTGTATGTTCCCACTTAATCTCCCCTCCGCCATGCCATCGTTTTCTGTAGCAATGCTCAGTTCTTTCATGGTACTGAGCATGATATGTAATGTTACTTATTCAAAGAAGATACCTGCATCCAGAATGTGGTTGCATGAAAGCATGAATTCTGGGTTTGTTCGGTCGGTCGGTCACCGGTGTGGAGTGGCAGCAGCGGGTGGTACGGGGGAGGGGTTTTGTTGAAAGAAGGGCAAAGCTAATACCACCGGAGAAACTGAGGTTGAAATTTTTTGCTACATCTGAACATTAAAGTGAATTTTCAGAAGATGGGTGTGTAATCATGGATTTCTTTTTCCGACCAAGCGGAAAAATGAAGAGCAAATACCAGAACTGTTCAAAATTTTTAGAGATAAAAAAAGAAACTTTAGGGTTCAGGGATGACAGGACTGCCACGGTGGTCTGCCCAGCCTGCTTCACTTCATTCCCCATCTTTCCCTTTTCCCAACTGTGCATTCCTTAATAAGTGGCATGTTTTGTTTTTTTTCCTTTGTTCCCCAGAACAGTGCCCAATATCTAGTAGGATGTAAGAATCTCTTAAGACCCAGGACCACTGTCCTAATAGTCAAATCATTTTTAATGAGCTCTCAGTGGGTACAGCTATCTGCATAAAAATACCCTGGCAAGTTACAGAGGAGAAAGGTCTCTTGCTCTCAAGGAATTACACTTAATACTAATAAGCCTTAAATTGTGCTGGTCATAGCTTGATTGTGAGATATTCTACTGTCTTCAGTATTTATGAAAAATTTTGTATTCTCTGCTTTGCTGCCTTCAGACTCTTTTTCCTTGTGCTTTATGAAAAGCCCCTCACTAACTTCAGGAAAACAGTCGGAAATAAAATACGGACACAGCACAGTTTAAAAACCCGTGTTTTATTTTTATTTATTATTTTTACTATTAACATATAATGTATTACTTCAAGGGTACAGGTCTGTGATTCATCATCTTACACAATACACAGCGCTCACCACAACACTTACCTTCCCCAGTGTCCCATCACCCAGCCACCCCATCCCCACCACCCCCCTCCACTCCAGCAACCCTCAGTAAAAACCCTTGTTTAACCTCTGATTTCTCTTTGGTAAATTAGCCAAATTAGCTGTGCCTACATGGATCTTGAATGTGATAACATATATCAAAGTTCTTGTAAATTTATTTTTTCAGGTTTCATTAATAGACTAGCTGAATGTAAAGGTTTTAATAGTTGGGCAATTCAAAGAAAATTAGGTATCAGTGAACAATCTACCTCATAACAATTAGTTCCTTTGACTCCTAAGAAGGGAACATGGGTCTTCATATAATTTTGTGGACTAAATGAGTTTGGCAGATAGATTGATTGAAAAATATCTAAATGAATATTTTGTTGTTTTTCTGTGGGAAGATTTATAATCTTGGTATCTTCATCAGCACTGTCCTGTCCTCACTTCCCACCTTGGCTGCAATCCTAAAACAATACCCACTTTTTTCTCTGATTTTCATCTGGCTTTTAACTTGTGTACTTCTTTAAGAGATGAAGAGGAATGATATTAGGCAGTCCTCTCAACACAGTCTTATTTGGATTTTGGTTAACATTTTTTAAATTACAGGGCTTTTTACAGGAACATAGTTTTCTGGATTTACATTTATTTAACACCAGAAATAATACTGTTACCCGATAATAACTGACAAGTTAAACTTATCTTTCCACTCAAGACTGGAAAGAAATTGGTTACCAGTTTATGATAGGTATAGGAATGAGATGGGGAACATAATCTGAGGATAACCGGAGACTATAGCACCCCAGAAAATCTGCCTGCTGGTTTAGGAACCATTTATTTTAACTTGTGGGTCAGAAAAGAAAGACATTTATAAGCATATGAATATTGCTTTTATAAGTAGGTTTTCAGGAACGATGCAGCATTATCTTCACTGATGAGTTTTAAGAATATATGTTACACTTCTACCAGGAAACAAATACAGGTGCTAAATAAATTGAGTGGTGGGATACAGGACAAGCAGAAAATTTTAGATGTTCCTGAAGATTTCAAGGGGAAGACACACCCAGTATCCAAAAAATTATTCTTATTTTTTAAAAAGATTTATTTTTTTATTTTTTATTTTTATTTTTTAAAGATTTTATTTATTTATTTGACAGAGACACAGCGAGAGAGGGAACACAAGCAGGGGGAGTGGGAGAGGGAGAAGCAGGCTTCCTGTGGAGCAGGGAGCCCGATGCGGGGCTCGATCCCAGGACCCTGGGATCATGACCCGAGCCGAAGGCAGACGCTTAATGACTGAGCCACCCAGGCGCCCCTAGATTTATTTATTTTAGAGATCGTGTGCTCAGAGGGAGAGGGGGTGAGAATTTCAAGCTGACTCACCTCTGAGTACAGAGCCAGACCCCAGGTTGGTTCTCACCACTGTGAAATCATAACCTGAGCTGAGATCAAGAGTCGGACACTGAACCGACTGAGCCACCCAGGCACCCCCCCCCCCAAAATTATTCTTTAGATATTTCTGTTCTCCAGATCTTTTTGGTTGTCAGTCACTGTAGCCTGTTAAGAATCTACTGTCTTGAGAATTCAGTTCCAAACCTACATTTGAATGCCCTACTCAGCAGAACAAAAGCTCCACAGGTGGCTAGATTCCCCATCTTTAGACGAGTTTCTCAACCTTTCTTCTGTTTGTGTCCTTCAGGAAGAAACTCAGCTCCCATCCCATGCAGCTTAATAATTGTATTTATACCACTTTTGCATGTCTGCTAAGAAAATACAGCTTCTGTTTTCAGTCAGTATCTATGGCTACTCTTATCATTATACTTTTAGAATGTATAAAAGGCTTTCACATTTTTTATCTTATTTGTTCCCTTCCACAAACCCATGAGATATTAACCTATTTTTTTTTTAAGATTTTATTTATTTATTCATGAGAGACAGAGAGAGGGAGAGAGAGAGGCAGAGGGAGAAGCAGGCTCCCAAGGAGCAGGGAGCCCGATGTGGGACTCAATCCCAGGACCCTGGGATCATGACCTGAGCCAAAGGCAGACGCTTAACCATCTGAGCCACCCAGGCGCCCATATTAACCTATTTTTAACATGAGGAAATTCAGAGTATTTGTAACTTACTCCTGGGCTATGCTAATTCTTAAACTCACTTCCAGATCTGAACTTTATTTTTATATATGGAGTTCAATTTAATGCATTAGTAAGATTAAGTACAAAATCACTCATTGCAATGAAGAAAAAGGGAAACTAGGATATATTACGTGCAAAATTGCCTGTTATCTTATGTTCGCATTTATCTTATTTAATCCTTGTAACCAAGTAGGATAAGCCTTATTCCTGTTTTATAAGTGAGGAAACTAAGCAGTGCTTTGTTTCTATTTTCTTTTAATGACTTAACCTTCATTCCTGCCAGTAGAGTATATTTTTACCATATTTTCTCATATTCTAAGTATTCTAACATAAGATAAAAGAACCATCTTGATAAGGATCATTTTTTTTCCCTATATTGCATTTGTCCATAAACATCATACCGTTGTATACCTAAAGAATTTAAGGAAGAAAAATTTAATGACTAGGAATTCTTACCATGTTAGTATCTTAATTGAAGAAATATTTAGTTCTGTAACCATCTCTGCTTATATAAGAGAGAGATCTGTGCTCTCACTTTTGCCTGGGAAACCCCACTGCCTTATTTCTAGAGCCAGAAATTATCATTAGTTCTTCTAACAAACCTGTGCCCAAATCAGAGATGGGGAAATCTCCACCACAGACCTAAAAACTGTTAGTGCTCATTCCCCCTTTTAGATTTAAGGAACCCAAGGACTATAATCTGTCTCAGGATACCTATGAATTTAGGTACTTTTAAGCGATTATGATGGTGTATTTGATCCTCTGAGGAGAAGCATGAGAAATTTTGATTGATTGGGATCTTTTTTTTTCTGACTCTAGATGTACATACCATTATTGTAGAAAACTTCTAAAATACAGAAACACCTAAAGAAGGAGAATTTTACCCATATTCTCACAGCTCTGTTAATAATTTGTTGTATTTCCTTCCAGCCTTGTTGCTCTGCATATGTGTGTGTGCGCTTATAGATTTTTTCATTGGAATCATACCATATGTATATAGTGTATTGCACCTTTTTTTTTAACCCAGCATCTCATAAACACATGTTCATGTCTTCAAAAATATTATAATGTCCTGCATGGCAATATAGTATCATTTGATAAATTGTTCTATTGAACATTGTTTCCAATTTTTGCTATTATGACTGATTTCATGATTGGTGCCTTCAGATACAAATCTTCCTCATCTCTGATCTATTTCTTTGAACTGCAATAACTGATTCAAAGGGCTTAATATTTTTAAGGCTCTCACCTCCACATTTGAAAGGTTATTATTATTTTTTTTGCCTTTCTGAAAATTCATTAGTGTTTCTAGAACTCTTAGACTTTTCTGTTGCTGTATTCTTAGGCACAGTGTAAACTTATATTCCTAGGATGAGGGCAAGGACTGGGCAGGCAGATGGAAGGATTAGAGTTATTTTAGGAAAGGACATGCTTAGGACATATTAAATTCTCAAGTTGTGGGTGTTATGAGGATGTTAATTATCACCTAGAATTAGTAGCAGAATTAATAATATGGATCCCTGATAGAGTACACAGCCTGGTGCTGTCTTTCTGGCGGTATGGAGCAGATTTGTATGAATAGTCTGACCTGTGGGTAGATCCACTCAGTTGCCTGTGATTGTGGCCCTGGAACAGTGTGGAGAGACTTGGCTCACAGTCCTAACTGATGCCTCATCAGCAGCACACCCCTAACCCTGTTATGCTACCTGCTGTGCTGAAATGCTTTCATGCAGGACAACTGAGCTCTTTGCCTTGTGAAACAGCAGAATTCCCTTTGCCTGTCATTGCCTTCCTTCCATTTGCAGAGCCGGCTCTAACCCATCCCCAGGTCAGCCCAGACAGGCCTGATGCCCTGAGCTGGGCTGTGTGCAGACGCTGGTACCACCCCAGCACTATGGGACCAGGGCCCCTGTTTTCATCAGTCTCCACTGCAGGGAGACCGTTTAAAAGTTAGTTGAAGGGAGTACTTTTTTTTTTTTGAGATTTTATTTATTTGACAGAGCGAGAGAGAGCACAGGCAGGAGGAATGGCAGGCAGGAGGAGAGGGAGAAGCAGACTCCCAGTTGAGCAGGGAGCCTGATGTGGGGCTCGATCCCAGGACCCTGGGATCATGACCTGAGCCGAAGGCAAACGCTTAACCAACTGAGCCACCCAGGTGCGCCCAAGGGAGTACTTTTTTTAATGGGGAACAAAAAATCATAGTTGCAAAGTATGGGAGAATTTAGGAAACAAGGTCCATTTAAGGAAGTACTTTTTTAGGGAAAAAAAAACAACTCTAAGTACGTAGGATTTTGGTAAATACAAGGCATTTTTAAATTGGGAGAGAAAATACAGTGTTGTAAAAGCCCCAGTGCCTGGTACAGGTTCACTGGCAGATTCCTTTCAGGAAACAATACAAAATTAGAGCCATTTGATGACAAGAATTGCTCAATGTATCTGCATAAAAGTTTGGAAAGTTCTGTAGAGCAGAAACACGTTAGAAAGCAAAGTGAGAAAAAATAATTTCAAGATGTTGGAAAGAAAAATGGCTAATTTCCCTAATAATTCTTAAAAAAGCTATAGGAAAATGAACAAAAGACATAGGGGAACAACAAAAGAAAAGTAAGTAGCCAACAAGATAGGAAAAGGCGTTCAACATTTCTGATAGTGAAATAAAGAAAAGTAAGTGAATGGATTATGATCTTTGGGAGGAAGGGGTGGGAGGCCGATCAGTTTAGCAAAGACTAAAAAGAAGTGTGCAGTTTGGAGAGAGTGAGATAAAACAGGTTCTGTTACTCAACTGTTGGTGGGGTTGTAAATTATATGAAATGATTCTGAGGAAATTTAAAGATAACTGCCAGAATTTTGCATGTGAATACTTGACCCAGCAGTTTGTTTTATTTATAGGAATTTCTAGAGAAACCTAAAAGCTTTTAAAGATTTGTGTACTAGGCTATTCACTTACAACATTACTGATAATAGTGAAAATTTGGAAGTGATGCTAATGTTCATCAATAGGAGTTCAGATAAATTATAGGATGTCCATTCACTGAAATTTCTCTGTATTTGTTAAAGAATGAAATTAGTTTGTATGTTCTGACATGGAAAAAGACACAAGATATTTTGTGATAAACCCCACTTCTGAAAGATAGTACAAAAATATTCCTTTCCTCCCTGCTTTTTTTTGTATCCTTAAACCTAGTTTGGGGGCACATGGGTGGCTCAGTTGGTTAAATGTCTGCTTTCCGGCTCAGGTCATGATCTCAGGGTCCTGGGATCAAGCCACGGGTTGGGCTCCCCTCCTTGCTCAGCGGGGAGTCTGCTTCTTCCTCTCTCTCTGCCCCTCTGCTTGTGTTCTCTCTCTCTCAAATGAATGAATACAATCTTTAAAGAAAATCTAGTTTGAATATGATGAGTGCATTAATCTATTTCTTGGAAACCATATTGAGAAAACAGAATTGTGGAATGAATTTATCTTTCCATGAGTGGTGGGACGGAGAATGCAGAGAATGGATGAGTGTGCAGATGAGCAGTTGAAATGCTGACCCAGCCACATTCCTTGATCTCATCTGCTGTTTAGCTTTGTTAACAGCACCTATTTTTAATTTCCTTCATGAAGAATAACATTACTCATGAAGTGTTTGATACAGTAGGAATTGTTGTCTTTTGTTTATTATTCCTGCTGGCAACTGTATATTTACATTTTAAGTTTTTTAATGAAGCCCAAGAGAACCAGCTCAGTATAAAGCTGGACAAGGTTGTTTGTCATCCCAGTTTGTTTTAGTGCAAAGTGGCATTTCTACAACAGATCTGAAGGGAGAACTTTTATAGCCTCTAAAAGCAAGATTTTATCCTCCATTGTCAGTCTTTGTTTGCCTGGTTTGATGAGTCTTGTGAGTTTGTCACCTCCTTCAGGTTATCAGAACATGAATCACCATATTGCCTCAGTGAGGTAGAAGTAAATACCACATTAGTTTCTCATTTTTGATATGTGGAGATGGAAGCATATAACAATATGTCAGAGAGTACACAGCTGCAGAATATATAATTAGATTTATTATTCTGGAAGATGTTTTGTTGTAAGTTGCCTCATAAATTAATGGATGAGTCTATGAGTTTGTCTACATCCCACACTGGTTTTTGAGTGTTTACTGTTTCATGCAGTTACTACCTTACTGGCCATTGCAGTGCTACTTGGTCTAACTTTCTGCAGTGATGTGTATCTGCACTGTCCAGTAAGATAGCTACCAGCCGTAAGTGTTGTTAGTGCAACTGAGGAACTGAATTAAAAAAAAAATTTTTTTTTAAGATTTTATTTATTTATTTGACAGAAAGAGAGCACAAGCAGGGGGAGTGGCAGGCAGAGGGAGAGAGAGAAGCAGGCTCCCTGCTGAGCAGAGAGCTCCCGGGGCTAGATCCCAGGACTTGGGATCATGACCTGAGCTGAAGGCAGACGCTTAACCG